>NC_134486.1:2674371-2801131 GCF_040206685.1 Ascaphus truei | reverse complement strand
CTGCATCCCTTTCCCTGTGTCCCCCCTGCAGTCTCTGCATCCCTTTCCCTGTGTCCCCCTGCAGTCTCTGCATCCCTTTCCCTGTGTCCCCCTGCAGTCTCTGCATCCCTTTCCCTGTGTGTCCCCCTGCAGTCTCTGCATCCCTCTCCCTGTGTGTCCCCCTGCAGTCTCTGCATCCCTTTCCCTGTGTCCCCCTGCAGTCTCTGCATCCCTTTCCCTGTGTGTCCCCCTGCAGTCTCTGCATCCCTTTCCCTGTGTGTCCCCTACAGTCTCTGCATCCCTTTCCCTGTGTGTCCCCCTGCAGTCTCTGCATCCCTTTCCCTGTGTGTCCCCCCTGCAGTCTCTGCACCCCTTTCCCTGTGTGTCCCCCCCTGCAGTCTCTGCACCCCTTTCCCTGTGTCCCCCCTGCAGTCTCTGCACCCCTTTCCCTGTGTCCTCCCTGCAGTCTCTGCATCCCTTTCCCTGTGTCCCCCTGCAGTCTCTGCATCCCTTTCCCTGTGTGCCCTCCTGCAGTCTCTGCATCCCTTTCCCTGTGTGTCCCCTGCAGTTTCTGCACCCCTCTCCCTGTGTGTCCCCCTGCAGTCTCTGCATCCCTTTCCCTGTGTTCCCCCTGCAGTCTCTGCATCCCTTTCCCTGTGTCCCCCTGCAGTCTCTGCATCCCTTTCCCTGTGTCCCCCCTGCAGTCTCTGCATCCCTTCCCTGTGTCCCCCTGCAGTCTCTGCATCCCTCTCCCTGTGTCCCCTGCAGTCTCTGCGTCCCTTTCCCTGTGTCCCCCCTGCAGTCTCTGCATCCCTCTCCCTGTGTGTCCCCCCTGCAGTCTCTGCATCCCTTTCCCTGTGTCCCCCTGCAGTCTCTGCATCCCTTTCCCTGTGTCCCCCTGCAGTCTCTGCATCCCTTTCCCTGTGTGTCCCCCTGCAGTCTCTGCATCCCTTTCCCTGTGTGTCCCCTGCAGTCTCTGCATCCCTTTCCCTGTGTCCCCCTGCAGTCTCTGCATCCCTTTCCCTGTGTGTCCCCCTGCAGTCTCTGCACCCCTTTCCCTGTGTCCCCCTGCAGTCTCTGCATCCCTTTCCCTGTGTGTCCCCCTGCAGTCTCTGCATCCCTTTCCCTGTGTGTCCCCCTGCAGTCTCTGCATCCCTTTCCCTGTGTCCCCCCCTGCAGTCTCTGCATCCCTTTCCCTGTGTCCCCCCTGCAGTCTCTGCATCCCTTTCCCTGTGTGTCCCCCTGCAGTCTCTGCATCCCTTTCCTTGTGTGTCCCCCCTGCAGTCTCTGCATCCCTTTCCCTGTGTCCCCCTGCAGTCTCTGCATCCCTTTCCCTGTGTCCCCCTGCAGTCTCTGCATCCCTTTCCCTGTGTCCCCTGCAGTCTCTGCATCCCTTTCCCTGTGTGTCCCCCTGCAGTCTCTGCACCCTTTCCCTGTGTGTCCCCCTGCAGTCTCTGCATCCCTTTCCCTGTGTGTCCCCCTGCAGTCTCTGCATCACTTTCCCTGTGTCCCCCTGCTGTCTCTGCATCCCTTTCCCTGTGTCCCCCTGCAGTCTCTGCATCCCTTTCCCTGTGTGTCCCCCTGCAGTCTCTGCATCCCTTTCCCTGTGTCCCCCCTGCAGTCTCTGCATCCCCTTTCCCTGTGTCCCCCCTGCAGTCTCTGCACCCTTTCCCTGTGTGTCCCCCCTGCAGTCTCTGCATCCCTTTCCCTGTGTCCCCCTGCAGTCTCTGCATCCCTTTCCCTGTGTCCCCCCCTGCAGTCTCTGCATCCCTTTCCCTGTGTGTCCCCCTGCAGTCTCTGCATCCCCTTTCCCTGTGTGTCCCCCTGCAGTCTCTGCATCCCTTCCCTGTGTCCCCCTGCAGTCTCTGCATCCCTTTCCCTGTGTGTCCCCTGCAGTCTCCTGCATCCCTTTCCCTGTCCCCCTGCAGTCTCTGCATCCCTTTCCGTGTGTCCCCCCTGCAGTCTCTGCATCCCTTTCCCTGTGTGTCCCCTGCAGTCTCTTCATCCCTTTCCCTGTGTCCCCCCTGCAGTCTCTGCATCCCTTTCCCTGTGTCCCCCTGCAGTCTCTGCATCCCTCTCCCTGTGTCCCCCTGCAGTCTCTGCATCCCTTTCCCTGTGTGTCCCCCTGCAGTCTCTGCATCCCTTTCCCTGTGTGTCCCCTGCAGTCTCTGCATCCCTTTCCCTGTGTGTCCCCCCTGCAGTCTCTGCATCCCTTTCCCTGTGTCCCCCCCTGCAGTCTCTGCATCCTTTCCCTGTGTCCCCCTGCAGTCTCTGCATCCCTTTCCCTGTGTCCCCCCTGCAGTCTCTGCATCCCTTTCCTGTGTGTCCCTGCAGTCTCTGCATCCCTTTCCCTGTGTCCCCTGCTGTCTCTGCATCCCTTTCCCTGTGTCCCCCCTGCCGTCTCTGCATCCCTTTCCCTGTGTGTCCCCCTGCAGTCTCTGCATCCCTTTCCCTGTGTCCCCCTGCAGTCTCTGCATCCCTTTCCCTGTGTGTCCCCCTGCAGTCTCTGCATCCCTTCCCTGTGTCCCCCTGCAGTCTCTGCATCCCCTTTCCCTGTGTCCCCCCTGCAGTCTCTGCATCCCTTTCCCTGTGTCCCCCTGCAGTCTCTGCATCCCTCTCCCTGTGTGTGTGTCCCCCTGCAGTCTCTGCACCCCTTTCCCTGTGTCCCCCTGCAGTCTCTGCATCCCTTTCCCTGTGTCCCCCTTCAGTCTCTGCATCCCTCTCCCTGTGTGTGTGTCCCCCTGCAGTCTCTGCACCCCTTTCCCTGTGTCCCCCCTGCAGTCTCTGCATCCCTTTCCCTGTGTCCCCCTGCAGTGTCTGCATCCCTTTCCCTGTGTCCCCCCTGCAGTCTCTGCATCCCTTTCCCTGTGTCCCCCTGCAGTTTCTGCATCCCTTTCCCTGTGTCCCCCTGCAGTCTCTGCATCCCTCTCCCTGTGTGTGTGTCCCCCTGCAGTCTCTGCATCCCTTTCGCTGTGTCCCCCTGCAGTGTCTGCATCCCTTTCCCTGTGTGTCCCCCTGCAGTCTCTGCATCCCTTTCCCTGTGTCCCCCTGCAGTCTCTGCATCCCTTTCCCTGTGTCCCCCCTACAGTCTCTGCATCCCTTTCCCTGTGTCCCCCTGCAGTCTCTGCATCCCTTTCCCTGTGTCCCCCTGCAGTCTCTGCATCCCTTTCCCTGTGTCCCCCCTGCAGTCTCTGCATCCCTTTCCCTGTGTGTCCCCTGCAGTCTCTGCACCCCTTTCCCTGTGTGTCCCCCCTGCAGTCTCTGCATCCCTCTCCCTGTGTCCCCCTGCAGTCTCTGCACCCCTTTCCCCGTGTGTCCCCTTGCAGTCTCCGCATCCCTTTCCCTGTGTCCCCCTGCAGTCTCTGCATCCCTTTCCCTGTGTCCCCCTGCAGTCTCTGCATCCCTTTCCCTGTGTGTCCCTGCAGTCTCTGCATCCCTTTCCCTGTGTCCCCCCTGCAGTCTCTGCATCCCTTTCCCTGTGTCCCCCTGCAGTCTCTGCATCCCTTTCCCTGTGTCCCCCTGCAGTCTCTGCATCCCTTTCCCTGTGTCCCCCTGCAGTCTCTGCATCCCTCTCCCTGTGTGTGTGTGTCCCTGCAGTCTCTGCATCCCTTTTGCTGTGTCCCCCTGCAGTGTCTGCATCCCTTTCCCTGTGTCCCCCCTGCAGTCTCTGCATCCCTTTCCCTGTGTCCCCCCTGCAGTCTCTGCATCCCTTTCCCTGTGTCCCCCTGCAGTCTCTGCATCCCTTTCCCTGTGTGCCCCCTGCAGTCTCTGCATCCCTTTCCCTTTGTCCCCCTGCAGTCTCTGCATCCCTTTCCCTGTGTGTCCCCCTGCAGTCTCTGCACCCCTTTCCCTGTGTCCCCCCTGCAGTCTCTGCATCCCTTTCCCTGTGTCCCCCTGCAGTCTCTGCATCCCTTTCCCTGTGTGTCCCCCTGCAGTCTCTGCATCCCTTTCCCTGTGTCCCCCCTGCAGTCTCTGCATCCCTTTCCCTGTGTGTCCCCCTGCAGTCTCTGCATCCCTTTCCCTGTGTCCCCCCTGCAGTCTCTGCATCCCTTTCCCTGTGTGTCCCCTGCAGTCTCTGCATCCCTTTCCCTGTGTCCCCCTGCAGTCTCTGCATCCCTTTCCCTGTGTCCCCCTGCAGTCTCTGCATCCCTTTCCCTGTGTTCCCCCTGCAGTCTCTGCATCCCTTTCCCTGTGTCCCCCTGCAGTCTCTGCATCCCTTTCCCTGTGTGTCCCCCTGCAGTCTCTGCATCCCTTTCCCGTGTGTCCCCCCCTGCAGTCTCTGCATCCCTTTCCCTGTGTGTCCCCCTGCAGTCTCTGCATCCCTTTCCCTGTGTGTCCCCCTGCAGTCTCTGCATCCCTTTCCGTGTGTCCCCCCCTGCAGTCTCTGCATCCCTTTCCCTGTGTGTCCCCCTGCAGTCTCTGCATCCCTTTCCCTGTGTCCCCCTGCAGTCTCTGCATCCCCTTCCCTGTGTCCCCCTGCAGTCTCTGCATCCCTTCCCTGTGTGTCCCCCTGCAGTCTCTGCATCCCTTTCCCTGTGTGTCCCCCCTGCAGTCTCTGCATCCCTTTCCTTGTGTGTCCCCCTGCAGTCTCTGCATCCCTTTCCGTGTGTCCCCCCCTGCAGTCTCTGCATCCCTTTCCCTGTGTCCCCCTGCAGGTCTCTGCATCCCTTTCCCTGTGTCCCCCCTGCAGTCTCTGCATCCCTTTCCCTGTGTCCCCCCTGCAGTCTCTGCATCCCTTTCCCTGTGTCCCCCTGCAGTCTCTGCATCCCTTTCCCTGTGTGTCCCCCCTGCAGTCTCTGCATCCCTTTCCCTGTGTGTCCCCCTGCAGTCTCTGCATCCCTTTCCCTGTGTCCCCCCTGCAGTCTCTGCATCCCATTCCCTGTGTCCCCTGCAGTCTCTGCATCCCTTTCCCTGTGTGTCCCCCTGCAGTCTCTGCATCCCTTCCCTGTGTGTCCCCCTGCAGTCTCTGCATCCCCTTCCCTGTGTCCCCCTGCAGTCTCTGCATCCCTTCCCTGTGTGTCCCCCTGCAGTCTCTGCATCCCCTTCCCTGTGTCCCCCCTGCAGTCTCTGCATCCCCCTTCCCTGTGTGTCCCCTTGCAGTCTCTGCATCCCTTTCCCTGTGTGTCCCCCTGCAGTCTCTGCATCCCTTTCCCTGTGTCCCCCCTGCAGTCTCTGCATCCCTTTCCCTGTGTGTCCCCCCTGCAGTCTCTGCATCCCTTTCCCTGTGTGTCCCCCTGCAGTCTCTGCATCCCCTTCCCTGTGTCCCCCTGCAGTCTCTGCATCCCTTTCCCTGTGTCCCCCTGCAGTCTCTGCATCCCTTTCCCTGTGTGTCCCCCTGCAGTTTCTGCATCCCTTCCCTGTGTGTCCCCCTGCAGTCTCTGCATCCCCTTCCCTGTGTCCCCCCTTGCAGTCTCTGCATCCCTTTCCCTGTGTGTCCCCCTGCAGTCTCTGCATCCCTTTCCCTGTGTCCCCCCTGCAGTCTCTGCATCCCTTTCCCTGTGTGTCCCCCCTGCAGTCTCTGCATCCCTTTCCCTGTGTCCCCTGCAGTCTCTGCATCCCTTTCCCTGTGTCCCCCTGCAGTCTCTGCATCCCTTTCCCTGTGTCCCCCTGCTGTCTCTGCACCCCTTTCCCTGTGTGTCCCCTGCAGTCTCTGCATCCCTTTCCCTGTGTGTCCCCCTGCAGTCTCTGCATCCTTTCCCTGTGTCCCCCCTGCAGTCTCTGCATCCTTTCCCTGTGTGTCCCCTGCAGTCTCTGCATCCCTTTCCATGTGTGCCCCCCTGCAGTCTCTGCATCCCTTTCCCTGTGTCCCCCTGCAGTCTCTGCATCCCTTTCCCTGTGTGTCCCCCTGCAGTCTCTGCATCCTTTCCCTGTGTCCCCCTGCAGTCTCTGCATCCCTTTCCCTGTGTCCCCCCTGCAGTCTCTGCACCCCTTTCCCTGTGTCCCCCTGCAGTCTCTGCATCCCTTTCCCTGTGTCCCCCTGCAGTCTCTGCATCCCTTCCTGTCCCCCTGCATCTCTGCATCCCTTTCCCTGTGTCCCCCCTGCAGTCCTCTGCATCCCTTTCCCCTGTGTGTCCCCCTGCAGTCTCTGCATCCCTTTCCCTGTGTGTCCCCCCTGCAGTCTCTGCATCCCTTTCCCTGTGTGTCCCCTGCAGTCTCTGCATCCCTTTCCCTGTGTCCCCCTGCAGTCTCTGCATCCCTTTCCCTGTGTCCCCCCTGCAGTCTCTGCACCCCTTTCCCTGTGTCCCCTGCAGTCTCTGCATCCCTTTCCCTGTGTCCCCCCTGCACTCTCTGCATCCCTTTCCCTGTGTCCCCCTGCAGTCTCTGCATCCCTTTCCCTGTGTGTCCCCCTGCAGTCTCTGCACCCCTTTCCCTGTGTCCCCTGCAGTCTCTGCATCCCTTTCCCTGTGTCCCCCCTGCACTCTCTGCATCCCTTTCCCTGTGTCCCCCCTGCAGTCTCTGCATCCCTTTCCCTGTGTGTCCCCCTGCAGTCTCTGCATCCCTTTCCCTGTGTGTCCCCCTGCAGTCTCTGCATCCCTCTCCCTGTGTGTCCCCCCCTGCAGTCTCTGCATACCTCTCCCTGTGTCCCCCCTGCAGTCTCTGCACCCCTTTCCCTGTGTGTCCCCCTGCAGTCTCTGCATCCCTTTCCCTGTGTGTCCCCTGCAGTCTCTGCATCCCTTTCCCTGTGTGTCCCCTGCAGTCTCTGCATCCCTTTCCCTGTGCCCCCCTGCAGTCTCTGCATCCCTTTCCCTGTGTGTCCCCTGCAGTCTCTGCATCCCTTTCCCTGTGTGTCCCCCTGCAGTCTCTGCATCCCTCTCCCTGTGTGTCCCCCCTGCAGTCTCTGCATCCCTCTCCCTGTGTCCCCCCTGCAGTCTCTGCACCCCTTTCCCTGTGTGTCCCCCTGCAGTCTCTGCATCCCTTTCCCTGTGTGTCCCCCTGCAGTCTCTGCATCCCTTTCCCCTGTGCCCCCCTGCAGTCTCTGCATCCCTTTCCCCTGTGTGTCCCCCTGCAGTCTCTGCATCCCTTTCCCTGTGTGTCCCCCTGCAGTCTCTGCATCCCTTTCCTGTGTCCCCCCTGCAGTCTCTGCATCCCTCTCCCTGTGTGTCCCCCTGCAGTCTCTGCATCCCTCTCCCTGTGTGTCCCCCTGCAGTCTCTGCATCCCTTTCCCTGTGTGTCCCCCTGCAGTCTCTGCATCCCTTTCCCTGTGCCCCCCTGCAGTCTCTGCATCCCTTTCGCTGTGTCCCCCTGCAGTCTCTGCATCCCTTTCCCTGTGTGTCCCCCTGCAGTCTCTGCATCCCTTTCCCTGTGTCCCCCCTGCAGTCTCTGCATCCCTTTCCCTGTGTGTCCCCCTGCAGTCTCTGCATCCCTTTCCCTGTGTGCCCCCTGCAGTCTCTGCATCCCTTTCCCCTGTGTCCCCCTGCAGTCTCTGCATCCCTTTCCCTGTGTGTCCCCCTGCAGTCTCTGCATCCCTTTCCCTGTGTCCCCCCTGCAGTCTCTGCATCCCTTTCCCTGTGTCCCCCCTGCAGTCTCTGCACCCCTTTCCCTGTGTCCCCCTGCAGTCTCTGCATCCCTTTCCCTGTGTCCCCCTGCACTGTCTGCATCCCTTTCCCTGTGCCCCCCCTGCAGTCTCTGCATCCCTTTCCCTGTGTCCCCCTGCAGTCTCTGCATCCCTTTCCCCTGTGTCCCCCCTGCAGTCTCTGCATCCCTTTCCCTGTGTCCCCCTGCAGTCTCTGCATCCCTTTCCCTGTGTCCCCCTGCAGTCTCTGCATCCCTTTCCCTGTGTCCCCCCTGCAGTCTCTGCATCCTTCCCTGTGTCCCCCTGCAGTCTCTGCATCCCTTTCCCTGTGTGTCCCCCCTGCAGTCTCTGCATCCCTTTCCCTGTGTGTCCCCCTGCAGTCTCTGCATCCCTTTCCCTGTGTCCCCCCTGCAGTCTCTGCATCCCATTCCCTGTGTCCCCCTGCAGTCTCTGCATCCCTTTCCCTGTGGTCCCCCTGCAGTCTCTGCATCCCTTCCCTGTGTGTCCCCCTGCAGTCTCTGCATCCCTTCCCTGTGTCCCCTGCAGTCTCTGCATCCTTCCCTGTGTGTCCCCCCTGCAGTCTCTGCATCCCCTTCCCTGTGTCCCCCCTGCAGTCTCTGCATCCCCTTTCCCCCTGTGTGTCCCCTTGCAGTCTCTGCATCCCTTTCCCTGTGTGTCCCCCTGCAGTCTCTGCATCCCTTTCCCTGTGTCCCCCCTGCAGTCTCTGCAATCCCTTTCCCTGTGTGTCCCCTGCAGTCTCTGCATCCTTTCCTGTGTGTCCCCCTGCAGTCTCTGCATCCCTTCCCTGTGTCCCCCTGCAGTCTCTGCATCCCTTTCCCTGTGTCCCCCTGCAGTCTCTGCATCCCTTTCCTGTGTGTCCCCCTGCAGTTCTGCATCCTTCCCTGTGTGTCCCCTGCAGTCTCTGCATCCCCTCCTGTGTCCCCTTGCAGTCTCTGCATCCCTTTCCTGTGTGTCCCCCTGCAGTCTCTGCATCCCTTTCCCTGTGTCCCCCCCTGCAGTCTCTGCATCCCTTTCCCTGTGTGTCCCCCCTGCAGTCTCTGCATCCCTTTCCCTGTGTCCCCTGCAGTCTCTGCATCCCTTTCCCTGTGTCCCCCTGCAGTCTCTGCATCCCTTTCCCTGTGTCCCCCTGCTGTCTCTGCACCCCTTTCCCCTGTGTGTCCCCTGCAGTCTCTGCATCCCTTTCCCTGTGTGTCCCCCCTGCAGTCTCTGCATCCCTTTCCTGTGTCCCCCCTGCAGTCTCTGCATCCGTTCCCTGTGTGTCCCCCTGCAGTCTCTGCATCCCTTTCCATGTGTGCCCCCCTGCTCCATGTGTGCCCCCCTGCAGTCTCTGCATCCCTTTCCCTGTGTCCCCCTGCAGTCTCTGCATCCCTTTCCCTGTGTGTCCCCCTGCAGTCTCTGCATCCCTTTCCCTGTGTCCCCCTGCAGTCTCTGCATCCCTTTCCCTGTGTCCCCCCTGCAGTCTCTGCACCCCTTTCCCTGTGTCCCCCTGCAGTCTCTGCATCCCTTTCCCTGTGTCCCCCTGCAGTCTCTGCATCCCTTTCCCTGTGTCCCCCTGCAGTCTCTGCATCCCTTTCCCTGTGTCCCCCCTGCAGTCTCTGCATCCCTTTCCCTGTGTGTCCCCCTGCAGTCTCTGCATCCCTTTCCCTGTGTGTCCCCCTGCAGTCTCTGCATCCCTTTCCCTGTGTGTCCCCTGCAGTCTCTGCATCCCTTTCCCTGTGTCCCCCTGCAGTCTCTGCATCCCTTTCCCTGTGTCCCCCCTGCAGTCTCTGCACCCCTTTCCCTGTGTCCCCTGCAGTCTCTGCATCCCTTTCCCTGTGTCCCCCCTGCACTCTCTGCATCCCTTTCCCTGTGTCCCCCTGCAGTCTCTGCATCCCTTTCCCTGTGTGTCCCCCTGCAGTCTCTGCACCCCTTTCCCTGTGTCCCCTGCAGTCTCTGCATCCCTTTCCCTGTGTCCCCCCTGCACTCTCTGCATCCCTTTCCCTGTGTCCCCCTGCAGTCTCTGCATCCCTTTCCCTGTGTGTCCCCCTGCAGTCTCTGCATCCCTTTCCCTGTGTGTCCCCCTGCAGTCTCTGCATCCCTCTCCCTGTGTGTCCCCCCTGCAGTCTCTGCATACCTCTCCCTGTGTCCCCCCTGCAGTCTCTGCACCCCTTTCCCTGTGTGTCCCCCTGCAGTCTCTGCATCCCTTTCCCTGTGTGTCCCCTGCAGTCTCTGCATCCCTTTCCCTGTGTGTCCCCCTGCAGTCTCTGCATCCCTTTCCCTGTGCCCCCCTGCAGTCTCTGCATCCCTTTCCCTGTGTGTCCCCTGCAGTCTCTGCATCCCTTTCCCTGTGTGTCCCCCTGCAGTCTCTGCATCCCTCTCCCTGTGTGTCCCCCCTGCAGTCTCTGCATCCCTCTCCCTGTGTCCCCCCTGCAGTCTCTGCACCCCTTTCCCTGTGTGTCCCCCTGCAGTCTCTGCATCCCTTTCCCTGTGTGTCCCCTGCAGTCTCTGCATCCCTTTCCCTGTGCCCCCCTGCAGTCTCTGCATCCCTTTCCCTGTGTGTCCCCCTGCAGTCTCTGCATCCCTTTCCCTGTGTGTCCCCCTGCAGTCTCTGCATCCCTTTCCCTGTGTCCCCCCTGCAGTCTCTGCATCCCTCTCCCTGTGTGTCCCCCTGCAGTCTCTGCATCCCTCTCCCTGTGTGTCCCCCTGCAGTCTCTGCATCCCTTTCCCTGTGTGTCCCCCTGCAGTCTCTGCATCCCTTTCCCTGTGCCCCCCTGCAGTCTCTGCATCCCTTTCGCTGTGTCCCCCTGCAGTCTCTGCATCCCTTTCCCTGTGTGTCCCCCTGCAGTCTCTGCATCCCTTTCCCTGTGTCCCCCCTGCAGTCTCTGCATCCCTTTCCCTGTGTGTCCCCCTGCAGTCTCTGCATCCCTTTCCCTGTGTGCCCCCCTGCAGTCTCTGCATCCCTTTCCCTGTGTCCCCCTGCAGTCTCTGCATCCCTTTCCCTGTGTGTCCCCCTGCAGTCTCTGCATCCCTTTCCCTGTGTCCCCCTGCAGTCTCTGCATCCCTTTCCCTGTGTCCCCCCTGCAGTCTCTGCACCCCTTTCCCTGTGTCCCCCTGCAGTCTCTGCATCCCTTTCCCTGTGTCCCCCTGCACTGTCTGCATCCCTTTCCCTGTGCCCCCCTGCAGTCTCTGCATCCCTTTCCCTGTGTCCCCCTGCAGTCTCTGCATCCCTTTCCCTGTGTCCCCCCTGCAGTCTCTGCATCCCTTTCCCTGTGTCCCCCTGCAGTCTCTGCATCCCTTTCCCTGTGTCCCCCTGCAGTCTCTGCATCCCTTTCCCTGTGTCCCCCTGCAGTCTCTGCATCCCTTTCCCTGTGTCCCCCCTGCAGTCTCTGCATCCCTCTCCCTGTGTGTCCCTCTGCAGTCTCTGCATCCCTTTCCCTGTGTGTGTCCCTGCAGTCTCTGCATCCCTTTCCCTGTGTCCCCCTGCAGTCTCTGCATCCCTTTCCCTGTGTCCCCCCTGCAGTCTCTGCATCCCTTTCCCTGTGTCCCCCTGCAGTCTCTGCATCCCTTTCCCTGTGTGTCCCCCTGCAGTCTCTGCATCCCTTTCCCTGTGTCCCCCTGCAGTCTCTGCATCCCTTTCCCTGTGTCCCCCTGCAGTCTCTGCATCCCTTTCCCTGTGTGTCCCCCTGCAGTCTCTGCATCCCTTTCCCTGTGTCCCCCTGCAGTCTCTGCATCCCTTTCCCTGTGTGTCCCCCTGCAGTCTCTGCATCCCTTTCCCTGTGTGTCACCCTGCAGTCTCTGCATCCCTTTCCCTGTGTCCCCCTGCAGTCTCTGCATCCCTTTCCCTGTGTGTCCCCCCTACAGTCTCTGCATCCCTCTCCCTGTGTGTCCCCCTGCAGTCTCTGCATCCCTTTCCCTGTGTGTCCCCCTGCAGTCTCTGCATCCCTTTCCCGGTGCCCCCCTGCAGTCTCTGCATCCCTTTCCCTGTGTCCCCCTGCAGTCTCTGCATCCCTTTCCCTGTGTGTCCCCCTGCAGTCTCTGCATCCCTTTCCCTGTGTCCCCCCTGCAGTCTCTGCATCCCTTTCCCTGTGTGTCCCCCTGCAGTCTCTGCATCCCTTTCCCTGTGTGCCCCCCTGCATTCTCTGCATCCCTTTCCCTGTGTCCCCCTGCAGTCTCTGCATCCCTTTCCCTGTGTGTCCCCCTGCAGTCTCTGCATCCCTTTCCCTGTGTCCCCCCTGCAGTCTCTGCACCCCTTTCCCTGTGTCCCCCTGCAGTCTCTGCATCCCTTTCCCTGTGTCCCCCTGCACTCTCTGCATCCCTTTCCCTGTGCCCCCCTGCAGTCTCTGCATCCCTTTCCCTGTGTCCCCCCTGCAGTCTCTGCATCCCTTTCCCTGTGTCCCCCTGCAGTCTCTGCATCCCTTTCCCTGTGTCCCCCTGCAGTCTCTGCATCCCTTTCCCTGTGTCCCCCTGCAGTCTCTGCATCCCTTTCCCTGTGTCCCCCCTGCAGTCTCTGCAACCCTTTCCCTGTGTCCCCCTGCAGTCTCTGCATCCCTTTCCCTGTGTCCCCCTGCACTCTCTGCATCCCTTTCCCTGTGCCCCCCTGCAGTCTCTGCATCCCTTTCCCTGTGTCCCCCCTGCAGTCTCTGCATCCCTTTCCCTGTGTCCCCCTGCAGTCTCTGCATCCCTTTCCCTGTGTCCCCCTGCAGTCTCTGCATCCCTTTCCCTGTGTCCCCCTGCAGTCTCTGCATCCCTTTCCCTGTGTCCCCCCTGCAGTCTCTGCATCCCTTTCCCTGTGTCCCCCTGCAGTCTCTGCATCCCTTTCCCTGTGTCCCCCTGCAGTCTCTGCATCCCTTTCCCTGTGTCCCCCTGCAGTCTCTGCATCCCTTTCCCTGTGTCCCCCCTGCAGTCTCTGCACCCCTTTCCCTGTGTCCCCCTGCAGTCTCTGCATCCCTTTCCCTGTGCCCCCCTGCAGTCTCTGCATCCCTTTCCCTGTGTCCCCCCTGCAGTCTCTGCATCCCTTTCCCTGTGTCCCCCTGCAGTCTCTGCATCCCTTTCCCTGTGTCCCCCTGCAGTCTCTGCATCCCTTTCCCTGTGTCCCCCTGCAGTCTCTGCATCCCTTTCCCTGTGTCCCCCCTGCAGTCTCTGCATCCCTTTCCCTGTGTGTCCCCCTGCAGTCTCTGCATCCCTTACCCTGTGTGTGTCCCCTGCAGTCTCTGCATCCCTCTCCCTGTGTGTCCCCCTGCAGTCTCTGCATCCCTTTCCCTGTGTGTCCCCCTGCAGTCTCTGCATCCCTTTCCCTGTGTCCCCCTGCAGTCTCTGCACCCCTTTCCCTGTGTCCCCCTGCAGTCTCTGCATCCCTTTCCCTGTGTCCCCCCCCTGCAGTCTCTGCATCCCTTTCCCTGTGTGTCCCCTGCAGTGTCTGCATCCCTTTCCCTGTGTGTCCCCCTGCAGTCTCTGCATCCCTCTCCCTGTGTGTCCCCCTGCAGTCTCTGCATCCCTTTCCCTGTGTCCCCCTGCAGTCTCTGCATCCCTTTCCCTGTGTGTCCCCCTGCAGTCTCTGCATCCCTTTCCCTGTGTCCCCCTGCAGTCTCTGCATCCCTTTCCCTGTGTCCCCCTGCAGTCTCTGCACCCCTTTCCCTGTGTGTCCCCCTGCAGTCTCTGCACCCCTTTCCCTGTGTGTCCCCTGCAGTCTCTGCATCCCTTTCCCTGTGTGTCCCCCCTGCAGTCTCTGCATCCCTTTCCCTGTGTCCCCCTGCAGTCTCTGCACCCCTTTCCCTGTGTGTCCCCCTGCAGTCTCTGCATCCCTTTCCCTGTGTGTCCCCTACAGTCTCTGCACCCCTTTCCCTGTGTGTCCCCCTGCAGTCTCTGCATCCCTTTCCCTGTGTCCCCCTGCAGTCTCTGCATCCCTTTCCCTGTGTGTCCCCTGCAGTCTCTGCATCCCTTTCCCTGTGTCCCCCTGCAGTCTCTGCATCCCTTTCCCTGTGTCCCCCTGCAGTCTCTGCACCCCTTTCCCTGTGTGTCCCCCTGCAGTCTCTGCACCCCTTTCCCTGTGTGTCCCCTGCAGTCTCTGCATCCCTTTCCCTGTGTCCCCCTGCAGTCTCTGCATCCCTCTCCCTGTGTGTCCCCCCTGCAGTCTCTGCATCCCTTTCCCTGTGTCCCCCTGCAGTCTCTGCATCCCTTTCCCTGTGTGTCCCCCTGCAGTCTCTGCACCCCTTTCCCTGTGTCCCCCTGCAGTCTCTGCATCCCTTTCCCTGTGTGTCCCCCTGCAGTCTCTGCATCCCTTTCCCTGTGTGTCCCCCTGCAGTCTCTGCATCCCTTTCCCTGTGTCCCCCCTGCAGTCTCTGCATCCCTTTCCCTGTGTGTCCCCCTGCAGTCTCTGCATCCCTCTCCCTGTGTGTCCCTCTGCAGTCTCTGCATCCCTTTCCCTGTGTGTGTCCCTGCAGTCTCTGCATCCCTTTCCCTGTGTCCCCCTGCAGTCTCTGCATCCCTTTCCCTGTGTCCCCCCTGCAGTCTCTGCATCCCTTTCCCTGTGTCCCCCTGCAGTCTCTGCATCCCTTTCCCTGTGTGTCCCCCTGCAGTCTCTGCATCCCTTTCCCTGTGTCCCCCTGCAGTCTCTGCATCCCTTTCCCTGTGTCCCCCTGCAGTCTCTGCATCCCTTTCCCTGTGTGTCCCCCTGCAGTCTCTGCATCCCTTTCCCTGTGTCCCCCTGCAGTCTCTGCATCCCTTTCCCTGTGTGTCCCCCTGCAGTCTCTGCATCCCTTTCCCTGTGTGTCCCCCTGCAGTCTCTGCATCCCTTTCCCTGTGTCCCCCTGCAGTCTCTGCATCCCTTTCCCTGTGTGTCCCCCCTACAGTCTCTGCATCCCTCTCCCTGTGTGTCCCCCTGCAGTCCCTTCATCCCTTTCCCTGTGTGTCCCCCTGCAGTCTCTGCATCCCTTTCCCTGTGTCCCCCTGCAGTCTCTGCATCCCTTTCCCTGTGTCCCCCTGCACTCTCTGCATCCCTTTCCCTGTGTGTCCCCCTGCAGTCTCTGCATCCCTTTCCCTGTGTCCCCCCTGCAGTCTCTGCATCCCTTTCCCTGTGTGTCCCCCTGCAGTCTCTGCATCCCTTTCCCTGTGTGCCCCCCTGCATTCTCTGCATCCCTTTCCCTGTGTCCCCCTGCAGTCTCTGCATCCCTTTCCCTGTGTGTCCCCCTGCAGTCTCTGCATCCCTTTCCCTGTGTCCCCCCTGCAGTCTCTGCACCCCTTTCCCTGTGTCCCCCTGCAGTCTCTGCATCCCTTTCCCTGTGTCCCCCTGCACTCTCTGCATCCCTTTCCCTGTGCCCCCCTGCAGTCTCTGCATCCCTTTCCCTGTGTCCCCCCTGCAGTCTCTGCATCCCCTTCCCTGTGTCCCCCTGCAGTCTCTGCATCCCTTTCCCTGTGTCCCCCTGCAGTCTCTGCATCCCTTTCCCTGTGTCCCCCTGCAGTCTCTGCATCCCTTTCCCTGTGTCCCCCCTGCAGTCTCTGCACCCCTTTCCCTGTGTCCCCCTGCAGTCTCTGCATCCCTTTCCCTGTGTCCCCCTGCACTCTCTGCATCCCTTTCCCTGTGCCCCCCTGCAGTCTCTGCATCCCTTTCCCTGTGTCCCCCCTGCAGTCTCTGCATCCCTTTCCCTGTGTCCCCCTGCAGTCTCTGCATCCCTTTCCCTGTGTCCCCCTGCAGTCTCTGCATCCCTTTCCCTGTGTCCCCCTGCAGTCTCTGCATCCCTTTCCCTGTGTCCCCCCTGCAGTCTCTGCATCCCTTTCCCTGTGTCCCCCTGCAGTCTCTGCATCCCTTTCCCTGTGTCCCCCTGCAGTCTCTGCATCCCTTTCCCTGTGTCCCCCTGCAGTCTCTGCATCCCTTTCCCTGTGTCCCCCCTGCAGTCTCTGCACCCCTTTCCCTGTGTCCCCCTGCAGTCTCTGCATCCCTTTCCCTGTGCCCCCCTGCAGTCTCTGCATCCCTTTCCCTGTGTCCCCCCTGCAGTCTCTGCATCCCTTTCCCTGTGTCCCCCTGCAGTCTCTGCATCCCTTTCCCTGTGTCCCCCTGCAGTCTCTGCATCCCTTTCCCTGTGTCCCCCTGCAGTCTCTGCATCCCTTTCCCTGTGTCCCCCCTGCAGTCTCTGCATCCCTTTCCCTGTGTGTCCCCCTGCAGTCTCTGCATCCCTTACCCTGTGTGTGTCCCCTGCAGTCTCTGCATCCCTCTCCCTGTGTGTCCCCCTGCAGTCTCTGCATCCCTTTCCCTGTGTGTCCCCCTGCAGTCTCTGCATCCCTTTCCCTGTGTCCCCCTGCAGTCTCTGCACCCCTTTCCCTGTGTCCCCCTGCAGTCTCTGCATCCCTTTCCCTGTGTCCCCCCCTGCAGTCTCTGCATCCCTTTCCCTGTGTGTCCCCTGCAGTGTCTGCATCCCTTTCCCTGTGTGTCCCCCTGCAGTCTCTGCATCCCTCTCCCTGTGTGTCCCCCCTGCAGTCTCTGCATCCCTTTCCCTGTGTCCCCCTGCAGTCTCTGCATCCCTTTCCCTGTGTGTCCCCCTGCAGTCTCTGCATCCCTTTCCCTGTGTCCCCCTGCAGTCTCTGCATCCCTTTCCCTGTGTCCCCCTGCAGTCTCTGCACCCCTTTCCCTGTGTGTCCCCCTGCAGTCTCTGCACCCCTTTCCCTGTGTGTCCCCTGCAGTCTCTGCATCCCTTTCCCTGTGTGTCCCCCCTGCAATCTCTGCATCCCTTTCCCTGTGTCCCCCTGCAGTCTCTGCACCCCTTTCCCTGTGTGTCCCCCTGCAGTCTCTGCATCCCTTTCCCTGTGTGTCCCCTACAGTCTCTGCACCCCTTTCCCTGTGTGTCCCCCTGCAGTCTCTGCATCCCTTTCCCTGTGTCCCCCTGCAGTCTCTGCATCCCTTTCCCTGTGTGTCCCCTGCAGTCTCTGCATCCCTTTCCCTGTGTCCCCCTGCAGTCTCTGCATCCCTTTCCCTGTGTCCCCCTGCAGTCTCTGCACCCCTTTCCCTGTGTGTCCCCCTGCAGTCTCTGCACCCCTTTCCCTGTGTGTCCCCTGCAGTCTCTGCATCCCTTTCCCTGTGTCCCCCTGCAGTCTCTGCATCCCTCTCCCTGTGTGTCCCCCCTGCAGTCTCTGCATCCCTTTCCCTGTGTCCCCCTGCAGTCTCTGCATCCCTTTCCCTGTGTGTCCCCCTGCAGTCTCTGCACCCCTTTCCCTGTGTCCCCCTGCAGTCTCTGCATCCCTTTCCCTGTGTGTCCCCCTGCAGTCTCTGCATCCCTTTCCCTGTGTGTCCCCCTGCAGTCTCTGCATCCCTTTCCCTGTGTGTCCCCCTGCAGTCTCTGCATCCCTTTCCCTGTGTCCCCCTTGCAGTCTCTGCACCCCTTTCCCTGTGTGTCCCCCTGCAGTCTCTGCATCCCTTTCCCTGTGTGTCCCCTACAATCTCTGCGTCCCTTTCGCTGTGTCCCCCTGCAGTGTCTGCATCCCTTTCCCTGTGTCCCCCTGCAGACTCTGCATCCCTTTCCCTGTGTCCCCCCTGCAGTCTCTGCATCCCTTTCCCTGTGTGTCCCCTGCAGTCTCTGCATCCCTTTCCCTGTGTCCCCCTGCAGTCTCTGCACCCCTCTCCCTGTGTGTTCCCCCCCTGCAGTGTCTGCACCCCTTTCCCTGTGTGCCCCCTGCAGTCTCTGCATCCCTTTCCCTGTGTGTCCCCTGCAGTCTCTGCATCCCTTTCCCTGTGTGTCCCCCCTGCAGTCTCTGCATCCCTTTCCCTGTGTCCCCCCTGCAGTCTCTGCATCCCTTTCCCTGTGTCCCCCTGCAGTCTCTGCATCCCTTTCCCTGTGTCCCCCCTACAGTCTCTGCATCCCTTTCCCTGTGTCCCCCTGCAGTCTCTGCATCCCTTTCCCTGTGTCCCCCTGCAGTCTCTGCATCCCTTTCCCTGTGTGTCCCCCTGCAGTCTCTGCATCCCTTTCCCTGTGTCCCCCCTGCAGTCTCTGCACCCTTTCCCTGTGTCCCCCCTACCGTCTCTGCACCCTTTCCTTGTGTGTCCCCTGCAGTCTCTGCATCCCTTTTCCTGTGTGTCCCCCCTACAGTCTCTGCACCCTTTCCCTGTGTGTCCCCTGCAGTCTCTGCATCCCTTTCCCTGTGTCCCCCCCTGCTGCCTCCATCTCTCACAGTGATAGTGCTCTAATGACCGTGGTGGTTATGCATATAGTGATGCAATAAATACTTGATTGGAGATTGGTAATGGCTGGGTGCAGGTATAAGAGTGAACAATGAGGTACATATGGGTGAGCATATGTGTCTGAGCCCAAATATAAATGTCCTGGTGAGTGTGGGTAATGGAGATATATGAGCCCCACCCCCTCACTGCCAATGTGGACTGGGTCTGACAACTGCCTAATGACACCGATATAATACCCCAAAGTACAGATAAAGCACCAACGCACGTGACCATGCCCTTATTGCCTTCCCAGATGCGTGCTTCTGCAGGTAGGAGAGGATATGGTAGCCACAAATGCAGGTGATGCAGCGCACAGCAAAGGAACAGGATACACCGGAACAGCAGCAGTAAAATAAAAGTCCTTTATTGTATCTTCATGGTGCAGACAGGGATAGGTGCAAAAAGCCTCCTTCTCTTACGCGTTTCACGCCTGTGCATCCCTTTCCCTGTGTCCCCCCCTGCTGCCTCCATCTCTCACATTGCCAGGGGGGGGGGCAGACCAGCAGCTGCTCAGTGAGAGCAGGGAAACCCCTCTCACATAGGTGTGTGCTTCAGTGTGTGCGCGCGCCTCTGTGTGTGTGTGTCTGAGAGTCTGTGTGTGTGTGTGTGTGTGTGTGTGTGTCTGAGAGTCTGTGTGTGTGTGTGTGTGTGTACGCCTCCAAGTAGCAACGCAAACGTGGGCTTGGCGCAGAGGGTGTGAGCCGTTCCCTGCAGCTCGCTGATGATAAAGCTGCTCTATTTCAGTGTGAAA
The DNA here is from genome assembly GCF_040206685.1 of Ascaphus truei. NCBI lineage: Eukaryota > Metazoa > Chordata > Amphibia > Anura > Ascaphidae > Ascaphus > Ascaphus truei. The sequence goes on along the minus strand of NC_134486.1, from coordinate 2,782,684 downwards.
CTCGCCCGCCCTTTTATCCCCTGCACCCAACAACTGTGTGTCCATACAATGTATGTGTGTGACACTGTATAACTCTGTGTGTGTGACACTGTATAACTCTGTGTGTGTGACACTGTATAACTCTCTGTGTGTGACTGTATAACTCTCTGTGTGTGTGACTGTATAACTCTGTGTGTGTGACTGTATAACTCTGTGTGTGTGACTGTATAACTCTCTGTGTGTGACACTGTATAACTCTGTGTGTGTGACACTGTATAACTCTGTGTGTGTGACACTGTATAACTCTCTGTGTGTGACTGTATAACTCTGTGTGTGTGTGACTGTATAACTCTGTGTGTGTGACTGTATAACTCTGTGTGTGTGACTGTATAACTCTCTGTGTGTGACACTGTATAACTCTGTGTGTGTGACACTGTATAACTCTGTGTGTGTGACACTGTATAACTCTCTGTGTGTGACTGTATAACTCTCTGTGTGTGTGACTGTATAACTCTGTGTGTGTGACTGTATAACTCTCTGTGTGTGACACTGTATAACTCTCTGTGTGTGACTGTATAACTCTCTGTGTGTGACTGTATAACTCTGTGTGTATGACTGTATAACTCTGTGTGTGTGACTGTATAACTCTGTGTGTGTGACTGTATAACTCTCTGTGTGTGACTGTATAACTCTGTGTGTGTGACACTGTATAACTCTGTGTGTGTGACTGTATAACTCTCTGTGTGTGACTGTATAACTCTCTGTGTGTGACTGTATAACTCTGTGTGTGACTGTATAACTCTCTGTGTGTGACTGTATAACTCTCTGTGTGTGACTGTATAACTCTCTGTGTGTGACACTGTATAACTCTCTGTGTGTGACTGTATAACTCTCTGTGTGTGTGACTGTATAACTCTCTGTGTGTGACTGTATAACTCTCTGTGTGTGTGACTGTATAACTCTGTGTGTGTGACTGTATAACTCTCTGTGTGTGACTGTATAACTCTGTGTGTGTGACTGTATAACTCTCTGTGTGAGACACTGTATAACTCTCTGTGTGTGACTGTATAACTCTCTGTGTGTGTGACTGTATAACTCTCTGTGTGTGACTGTATAACTCTCTGTGTGTGTGACTGTATAACTCTGTGTGTGTGACTGTATAACTCTGTGTGTGTGACTGTATAACTCTGTGTGTGACTGTATAACTCTCTGTGTGTGTGACTGTATAACTCTGTGTGTGTGACTGTATAACTCTGTGTGTGTGACTGTATAACTCTGTGTGTGACTATATAACTCTCTGTGTGTGTGACTGTATAACTGTATAACTCTGTGTGTGTGACTGTATAACTCTGTGTGTGTGACTGTATAACTCTGTGTGTGTGACTGTATAACTCTCTGTGTGTGACACTGTATAACTCTCTGTGTGTGACTGTATAACTCTCTGTGTGTGACTGTATAACTCTGTGTGTGTGACTGTATAACTCTGTGTGTGTGACTGTATAACTCTCTGTGTGTGACTGTATAACTCTGTGTGTGTGACTGTATAACTCTCTGTGTGTGACTGTATAACTCTGTGTGTGTGACTGTATAACTCTCTGTGTGTGACTGTATAACTCTGTGTGTGTGACTGTATAACTCTCTGTGTGTGTGACTGTATAACTCTGTGTGTGTGACTGTATAACTCTCTGTGTGTGACTGTATAACTCTCTGTGTGTGACACTGTATAACTCTCTGTGTGTGACTGTATAACTCTGTGTGTGTGTGACTGTATAACTCTCTGTGCGTGACACTGTATAACTCTGTGTGTGTGACACTGTATAACTCTGTGTGTGTGACACTGTATAACTCTCTGTGTGTGACTGTATAACTCTCTGTGTGTGTGACTGTATAACTCTGTGTGTGTGACTGTATAACTCTCTGTGTGTGACTGTATAACTCTGTGTGTGTGACTGTATAACTCTCTGTGTGCGACACTGTATAACTCTCTGTGTGTGACTGTATAACTCTCTGTGTGTGTGACTGTATAACTCTCTGTGTGTGACTGTATAACTCTCTGTGTGTGTGACTGTATAACTCTGTGTGTGTGACTGTATAACTCTCTGTGTGTGACTGTATAACTCTGTGTGTGACTGTATAACTCTGTGTGTGACACTGTATAACTCTGTGTGTGACTGTATAACTCTGTGTGTGACTGTATAACTCTCTGTGTGTGACTGTATAACTCTCTGTGTGTGTGACTGTATAACTCTCTGTGTGTGACTGTATAACTCTCTGTGTGTGTGACTGTATAACTCTGTGTGTGTGACTGTATAACTCTGTGTGTGTGACTGTATAACTCTCTGTGTGTGACTGTATAACTCTCTGTGTGTGACACTGTATAACTCTCTGTGTGTGACTGTATAACTCTGTGTGTGTGTGACTGTATAACACTCTGTGCGTGACACTGTATAACTCTGTGTGTGTGACACTGTATAACTCTGTGTGTGTGACACTGTATAACTCTCTGTGTGTGACTGTATAACTCTCTGTGTGTGTGACTGTATAACTCTGTGTGTGTGACTGTATAACTCTCTGTGTGTGACTGTATAACTCTGTGTGTGTGACTGTATAACTCTCTGTGTGTGACACTGTATAACTCTCTGTGTGTGACTGTATAACTCTCTGTGTGTGTGACTGTATAACTCTCTGTGTGTGACTGTATAACTCTCTGTGTGTGTGACTGTATAACTCTGTGTGTGTGACTGTATAACTCTCTGTGTGTGACTGTATAACTCTGTGTGTGACTGTATAACTCTGTGTGTGACACTGTATAACTCTGTGTGTGACTGTATAACTCTGTGTGTGACTGTATAACTCTCTGTGTGTGACTGTATAACTCTCTGTGTGTGTGACTGTATAACTCTCTGTGTGTGTGACTGTATAACTCTGTGTGTGTGACTGTATAACTCTGTGTGTGACTGTATAACTCTGTGTGTGACTGCATAACTCTCTGTGTGTGTGACTGTATAACTCTGTGTGTGTGACTGTATAACTCTGTGTGTGTGACTGTATAACTCTGTGTGTGTGACTGTATAACTCTCTGTGTGTGACACTGTATAACTCTCTGTGTGTGACTGTATAACTCTCTGTGTGTGTGACTGTATAACTCTGTGTGTGTGACTGTATAACTCTGTGTGTGTGACTGTATAACTCTGTGTGTGTGACTGTATAACTCTCTGTGTGTGACTGTATAACTTTCTGTGTGTGACTGTATAACTCTGTGTGTGTGACTGTATAACTCTCTGTGTGTGACTGTATAACTCTGTGTGTGTGACTGTATAACTCTCTGTGTGTGACTGTATAACTCTGTGTGTGTGACACTGTATAACTCTGTGTGTGACTGTATAACTCTGTGTGTGACTGTATAACTCTCTGTGTGTGACACTGTATAACTCTGTGTGTGTGACTGTATAACTCTGTGTGTGACTGTATAACTCTGTGTGTGTGACTGTATAACTCTCTGTGTGTGACAATGTATAACTCTGTGTGTGTGACACTGTATAACTCTGTGTGTGACACTGTATAACTCTGTGTGTGTGACTGTATAACTCTCTGTGTGTGACTGTATAACTTTCTGTGCGTGACTGTATAACTCTGTGTGTGTGACTGTATAACTCTCTGTGTGTGACTGTATAACTCTGTGTGTGTGACTGTATAACTCTCTGTGTGTGACTGTATAACTCTGTGTGTGTGACACTGTATAACTCTGTGTGTGTGACACTGTATAACTCTGTGTGTGACTGTATAACTCTGTGTGTGTGACTGTATAACTCTCTGTGTGTGACAATGTATAACTCTGTGTGTGTGACTGTATAACTCTGTGTGTGACACTGTATAACTCTGTGTGTGTGACACTGTATAACTCTGTGTGTGACACTGTATAACTGTGTGTGTGTGACACTGTATAACTCTGTGTGTGACTGTATAACTCTCTGTGTGTGTGACTGTATAACTCTGTGTGTGTGACTGTATAACTCTCTGTGTGTGACTGTATAACTCTCTCTGTGTGACTGTACAACTCTGTGTGTGACTGTATAACTCTCTGTGTGTGTGACTGTATAACTCTCTGTGTGTGACTGTATAACTCTCTCTGTGTGACTGTATAACTCTGTGTGTGTGACTGTATAACTCTGTGTGTGTGACACTGTATAACTCTCTGTGTGTGACTGTATAACTCTGTGTGTGTGACTGTATAACTCTGTGCGTGACTGTATAACTCTGTGTGTGACTGTATAACTCTGTGTGTGACTGTATAACTCTCTGTGAGTGACTGTATAACTCTGTGTGTGACTGTATAACTCTCTGTGTGTGTGACACTGTATAACTCTGTGTGTGACTGTATAACTCTCTGTGTGACACTGTATAACTCTCTGTGTGTGACTGTATAACTCTCTGTGTGTGACTGTATAACTCTCTCTGTGTGACTGTATAACTCTGTGTGTGTGACTGTATAACTCTGTGTGTGTGACACTGTATAACTCTCTGTGTGTGACTGTATAACTCTGTGTGTGTGACTGTATAACTCTCTGTGTGTGACTGTATAACTCTCTGTGTGTGACTGTATAACTCTGTGTGTGACTGTATAACTCTGTGTGTGACTGTATAACTCTCTGTGAGTGACTGTATAACTCTGTGTGTGACTGTATAACTCTGTGTGTGACTGTATAACTCTCTGTGTGACTGTATAACTCTGTGTGTGTGACTGTATAACTCTGTGCGTGACTGTATAACTCTGTGTGTGTGACTGTATAACTCTGTGTGTGACACTGTATAACTCTGTGTGTGTGACTGTATAACTCTCTGTGTGACTGTATAACTCTCTGTGTGTGACTGTATAACTCTGTGTGTGTGACTGTATAACTCTCTGTGTGTGTGACTGTATAACTCTCTGTGTGTGACTGTATAACTCTGTGTGTGACTGTATAACTCTCTGTGTGTGACTGTATAACTCTCTGTGTGTGACTGTATAACTCTGTGTGTGTGACTGTATAACTCTCTGTGTGTGACTGTATAACTCTGTGTGTGTGACTGTATAACTCTGTGTGTGACTGTATAACTCTCTGTGTGTGACTGTATAACTCTGTGTGTGTGACTGTATAACTCTGTGTGTGTGACTGTATAACTCTGTGTGTGTGACTGTATAACTCTGTATGTGTGTGACACTGTATAACTCTGTGTGTGACTGTATAACTCTGTGTGTGTGATTGTATAACTCTGTGTGTGACTGTATAACTCTGTGTGTGTGACTGTATAACTCTGTGTGTGTGACTGTATAACTCTGTATGTGTGTGACACTGTATAACTCTGTGTGTGACTGTATAACTCTCTGTGTGTGACTGTATAACTCTGTGTGTGTGACTGTATAACTCTGTGTGTGACTGTATAACTGTGTGTGTGACACTGTATAACTCTCTCTGTATGACACTGTATAACTCTCTGTGTGTGACACTGTATAACTCTGTGTGTGTGACTGTATAACTCTGTGTGTGTGACTGTATAACTCTCTGTGTGTGACTGTATAACTCTGTGTGTGTGACTGTATAACTCTGTGTGTGACTGTATAACTCTCTGTGTGTAACTGTATAACTCTCTGTGTGTGACTGTATAACTCTTTGTGTGTGACTGTATAACTGTATAACTCTGTGTGTGTGACTGTATAACTCTCTGTGTGTGACACTGTATAACTCTCTGTGTGTGACTGTATAACTCTGTGTGTGACTGTATAACTCTCTGTGTGTGACTGTATAACTCTCTGTGTGTGACTGTATAACTCTCTGTGTGTGACTGTATAACTCTGTGTGTGACTGTATAACTCTCTGTGTGTGACTGTATAACTCTCTGTGTGTGACTGTATAACTCTCTGTGTGTGACTGTATAACTCTGTGTGTGACTGTATAACTCTCTGTGTGTGACACTGTATAACTCTCTGTGTGTGACTGTATAACTCTCTGTGTGTGACTGTATAACTCTATGTGTGTGACTGTATAACTCTGTGTGTGACTGTATAACTCTCTGTGTGTGACACTGTATAACTCTGTGTGTGTGTGACTGTATAACTCTGTGTGTGTGACACTATATAACTCTCCGTGTGTGACACTGTATAACTGTGTGTGTGACACTATAATTCTCTGTGCGTGTGACACTGTATAATTCTCTGTGCGTGACACTGTATAATTCTCTGTGTGTGACTGTATAACTCTCTGTGCGTGACTGTATAACTCTCTGTGTGTGACTGTATAACTCTCTGTGCGTGACACTGTATAACTCTCTGTGCGTGACTGTATAACTCTCTGTGTGTGACTGTATAACTCTCTGTGCGTGACTGTATAACTCTCTGTGTGTGACTGTATAACTCTCTGTGCGTGACTGTATAACTCTGTATGTGTGTGACACTGTATAACTCTGTGTGTGACTGTATAACTCTGTGTGTGTGACACTGTATAACTCTCTGTGTGTGACTGTATAACTCTCTGTGTGTGTGACTGTATAACTCTCTGTGTGTGACTGTATAACTCTCTGTGTGTGACTGTATAACTCTGTGTGTGTGACTGTATAACTCTGTGTGTGTGACTGTATAACTCTGTGTGTGACTGTATAACTCTCTGTGTGTGTGACTGTATAACTCTCTGTGCGTGACTGTATAACTCTCTGTGTGTGACTGTATAACTCTCTGTGTGTGACTGTATAACTCTGTGTGTGTGACTGTATAACTCTCTGTGTGTGACTGTATAACTCTCTGTGTGTGACTGTATAACTCTCTGTGTGTGACTGTATAACTCTCTGTGTGTGACTGTATAACTCTCTGTGTGTGACTGTATAACTCTGTGTGTGACTGTATAACTCTGTGTGTGACTGTATAACTCTCTGTGTGTGACTGTATAACTCTCTGTGTGTGACACTGTATAACTCTCTGTGTGTGACTGTATAACTCTGTGTGTGTGACTATATAACTCTGTGTGTGACTGTATAACTCTCTGTGTGTGACTGTATAACTCTCTGTGTGTGACTGTATAACTCTCTGTGTGTGACTGTATAACTCTCTGTGTGTGACTGTATAACTCTCTGTGTGTGACTGTATAACTGTATAACTCTGTGTGTGACTGTATAACTGTATAACTCTGTGTCTGACTGCATAACTCTGTGTGTGACTGCATAACTCTGTGCGTGACTGTATAACTCTGTGTGTGACTGCATAACTCTGTGCGTGACTGCATAACTCTGTGCGTGACTGCATAACTCTGTGCGTGACTGCATAACTCTGTGCGTGACTGCATAACTGTGCGTGACTGCATAACTCTGTGTGTGTGACTGTATAACTCTGTGTGTGTGACTATATAACTCTGTGTGTGACTGTATAACTCTCTGTGTGTGACTGTATAACTCTCTGTGTGTGACTGTATAACTCTCTGTGTGTGACTGTATAACTCTCTGTGTGTGACTGTATAACTCTCTGTGGGTGACTGTATAACTCTCTGTGGGTGACTGTATAACTCTGTGTGTGACTGTATAACTGTATAACTCTGTGTGTGACTGTATAACTCTGTGTGTGACTGTATAACTGTATAACTCTGTGTGTGACTGTATAACTGTATAACTCTGTGCGTGACTGCATAACTCTGTGCGTGACTGTATAACTCTGTGTGTGACTGTATAACTCTGTGTGTGACTGCATAACTCTGTGTGTGACTGCATAACTCTGTGCGTGACTGCATAACTCTGTGCGTGACTGTATAACTCTGTGTGTGACTGTATAACTCTGTGCGTGACTGCATAACTCTGTGTGTGACTGCATAACTCTGTGCGTGACTGCATAACTCTGTGCGTTACTGCATAACTCTGTGCGTGACTGCATAACTCTGTGCGTGACTGCATAACTCTGTGCGTGACTGTATAACTCTGTGTGTGACTGCATAACTCTGTGCGTGACTGCATAACTCTGTGCGTGACTGTATAACTCTGTGTGTGACTGTATAACTCTGTGCGTGACTGCATAACTCTGTGCGTGACTGTATAACTCTGTGTGTGACTGCATAACTCTGTGTGTGACTGCATAACTCTGTGTGTGACTGCATAACTCTGTGCGTGACTGCATAACTCTGTGTGTGACTGCATAACTCTGTGCGTGACTGCATAACTCTGTGCGTGACTGCATAACTCTGTGCGTGACTGCATAACTCTGTGCGTGACTGCATAACTCTGTGCGTGACTGCATAACTCTGTGCGTGACTGCATAACTCTGTGCGTGACTGCATAACTCTGTGCGTGACTGCATAACTCTGTGCGTGACTGCATAACTCTGTGCGTGACTGTATAACTCTGTGTGTGACTGTATAACTCTGTGCGTGACTGCATAACTCTGTGCGTGACTGCATAACTCTGTGCGTGACTGTATAACTCTGTGTGTGACTGCATAACTCTGTGCGTGACTGTATAACTCTGTGCGTGACTGTATAACTCTGTGTGTGACTGCATAACTCTGTGTGTGACTGTATAACTCTGTGCGTGACTGCATAACTCTGTGCGTGACTGCATAACTCTGTGCGTGACTGTATAACTCTGTGTGTGACTGCATAACTCTGTGTGTGACTGTATAACTCTGTGCGACTGCATAACTCTGTGCGTGACTGCATAACTCTGTGCGTGACTGCATAACTCTGTGCGTGACTGCATAACTCTGTGCGTGACTGCATAACTCTGTGTGTGACTGTATAACTCTGTGCGACTGCATAACTCTGTGCGTGACTGTATAACTCTGTGTGTGACTGTATAACTCTGTGCGTGACTGCATAACTCTGTGCGTGACTGCATAACTCTGTGCGTGACTGTATAACTCTGTGTGTGACTGCATAACTCTGTGTGTGACTGTATAACTCTGTGCGACTGCATAACTCTGTGCGTGACTGCATAACTCTGTGCGTGACTGCATAACTCTGTGTGTGACTGCATAACTCTGTGTGTGACTGTATAACTCTGTGCGACTGCATAACTCTGTGCGTGACTGTATAACTCTGTGTGTGACTGTATAACTCTGTGCGTGACTGCATAACTCTGTGTGTGACTGTATAACTCTGTGCGTGACTGCATAACTCTGTGCGTGACTGCATAACTCTGTGCGTGACTGCATAACTCTGTGCGTGACTGTATAACTCTGTGCGTGACTGTATAACTCTCTGTGTGTGACTGTATAACTCTGTGCGTGACTGTATAACTCTGTGTGTGACTGTATAACTCTGTGCGTGACTGCATAACTCTGTGCGTGACTGTATAACTCTGTGCGTGACTGTATAACTCTGTGCGTGACTGTATAACTCTGTGCGTGACTGCATAACTCTGTGCGTGACTGCATAACTCTGTGCGTGACTGCATAACTCTGTGCGTGACTGCATAACTCTGTGCGTGACTGCATAACTCTGTGCGTGACTGTATAACTCTGTGCGTGACTGTATAACTCTGTGCGTGACTGTATAACTCTGTGCGTGACTGCATAACTCTGTGCGTGACTGCATAACTCTGTGCGTGACTGCATAACTCTGTGCGTGACTGCATAACTCTGTGCGTGACTGCATAACTCTGTGCGTGACTGCATAACTCTGTGCGTGACTGCATAACTCTGTGCGTGACTGCATAACTCTGTGCGACTGTATAACTCTGTGTGTGACTGCATAACTCTGTGCGTGACTGCATAACTCTGTGTGTGACTGCATAACTCTGTGCGTGACTGCATAACTCTGTGCGTGACTGCATAACTCTGTGCGTGACTGCATAACTCTGTGCGTGACTGCATAACTCTGTGCGTGACTGCATAACTCTGTGCGTGACTGCATAACTCTGTGCGTGACTGTATAACTCTGTGCGTGACTGTATAACTCTGTGCGTGACTGTATAACTCTGTGCGTGACTGCATAACTCTGTGCGTGACTGCATAACTCTGTGCGTGACTGCATAACTCTGTGCGTGACTGCATAACTCTGTGCGTGACTGCATAACTCTGTGCGTGACTGCATAACTCTGTGCGTGACTGCATAACTCTGTGTGTGACTGCATAACTCTGTGCGTGACTGCATAACTCTGTGCGTGACTGCATAACTCTGTGCGTGACTGCATAACTCTGTGCGTGACTGCATAACTCTGTGCGTGACTGCATAACTCTGTGCGTGACTGCATAACTCTGTGCGTGACTGCATAACTCTGTGCGTGACTGCATAACTCTGTGCGTGACTGCATAACTCTGTGCGTGACTGCATAACTCTGTGCGACTGCATAACTCTGTGCGACTGCATAACTCTGTGCGTGACTGCATAACTCTGTGCGTGACTGCATAACTCTGTGCGTGACTGCATAACTCTGTGCGTGACTGCATAACTCTGTGCGTGACTGCATAACTCTGTGTGTGACTGCATAACTCTGTGCGTGACTGCATAACTCTGTGTGTGACTGCATAACTCTGTGTGTGACTGCATAACTCTGTGCGTGACTGCATAACTCTGTGCGTGACTGCATAACTCTGTGTGTGACTGCATAACTCTGTGCGTGACTGCATAACTCTGTGCGTGACTGCATAACTCTGTGCGACTGCATAACTCTGTGCATGACTGCATAACTCTGTGCGTGACTGCATAACTCTGTGCGTGACTGCATAACTCTGTGCGTGACTGCATAACTGTGCGTGACTGCATAACTCTGTGTGTGTGACTGTATAACTCTGTGTGTGTGACTATATAACTCTGTGTGTGACTGTATAACTCTCTGTGTGTGACTGTATAACTCTCTGTGTGTGACTGTATAACTCTCTGTGTGTGACTGTATAACTCTCTGTGTGTGACTGTATAACTCTCTGTGGGTGACTGTATAACTCTGTGTGTGACTGTATAACTGTATAACTCTGTGTGTGACTGTATAACTCTGTGTGTGACTGTATAACTGTATAACTCTGTGTGTGACTGTATAACTGTATAACTCTGTGCGTGACTGCATAACTCTGTGCGTGACTGTATAACTCTGTGTGTGACTGTATAACTCTGTGTGTGACTGCATAACTCTGTGTGTGACTGCATAACTCTGTGCGTGACTGCATAACTCTGTGCGTGACTGTATAACTCTGTGTGTGACTGTATAACTCTGTGCGTGACTGCATAACTCTGTGTGTGACTGCATAACTCTGTGCGTGACTGCATAACTCTGTGCGTTACTGCATAACTCTGTGCGTGACTGCATAACTCTGTGCGTGACTGCATAACTCTGTGCGTGACTGTATAACTCTGTGTGTGACTGCATAACTCTGTGCGTGACTGCATAACTCTGTGCGTGACTGTATAACTCTGTGTGTGACTGTATAACTCTGTGCGTGACTGCATAACTCTGTGCGTGACTGTATAACTCTGTGTGTGACTGCATAACTCTGTGTGTGACTGCATAACTCTGTGCGTGACTGCATAACTCTGTGCGTGACTGCATAACTCTGTGCGTGACTGCATAACTCTGTGCGTGACTGCATAACTCTGTGCGTGACTGCATAACTCTGTGCGTGACTGCATAACTCTGTGCGTGACTGCATAACTCTGTGCGTGACTGCATAACTCTGTGCGTGACTGCATAACTCTGTGCGTGACTGCATAACTCTGTGCGTGACTGTATAACTCTGTGCGTGACTGTATAACTCTGTGCGTGACTGCATAACTCTGTGCGTGACTGCATAACTCTGTGCGTGACTGTATAACTCTGTGTGTGACTGCATAACTCTGTGCGTGACTGTATAACTCTGTGCGTGACTGTATAACTCTGTGTGTGACTGCATAACTCTGTGTGTGACTGTATAACTCTGTGCGTGACTGCATAACTCTGTGCGTGACTGCATAACTCTGTGCGTGACTGTATAACTCTGTGTGTGACTGCATAACTCTGTGTGTGACTGTATAACTCTGTGCGACTGCATAACTCTGTGCGTGACTGCATAACTCTGTGCGTGACTGCATAACTCTGTGCGTGACTGCATAACTCTGTGCGTGACTGCATAACTCTGTGTGTGACTGTATAACTCTGTGCGACTGCATAACTCTGTGCGTGACTGTATAACTCTGTGTGTGACTGTATAAATCTGTGCGTGACTGCATAACTCTGTGCGTGACTGCATAACTCTGTGCGTGACTGTATAACTCTGTGTGTGACTGCATAACTCTGTGTGTGACTGTATAACTCTGTGCGACTGCATAACTCTGTGCGTGACTGCATAACTCTGTGCGTGACTGCATAACTCTGTGTGTGACTGCATAACTCTGTGTGTGACTGTATAACTCTGTGCGACTGCATAACTCTGTGCGTGACTGCATAACTCTGTGCGTGACTGCATAACTCTGTGCGTGACTGTATAACTCTGTGCGTGACTGTATAACTCTGTGCGTGACTGCATAACTCTGTGTGTGACTGTATAACTCTCTGTGTGTGACTGTATAACTCTGTGCGTGACTGTATAACTCTGTGTGTGACTGTATAACTCTGTGCGTGACTGCATAACTCTGTGCGTGACTGTATAACTCTGTGCGTGACTGTATAACTCTGTGCGTGACTGTATAACTCTGTGCGTGACTGTATAACTCTGTGCGTGACTGCATAACTCTGTGCGTGACTGCATAACTCTGTGCGTGACTGCATAACTCTGTGCGTGACTGCATAACTCTGTGCGTGACTGCATAACTCTGTGCGTGACTGTATAACTCTGTGCGTGACTGTATAACTCTGTGCGTGACTGTATAACTCTGTGCGTGACTGCATAACTCTGTGCGTGACTGCATAACTCTGTGCGTGACTGCATAACTCTGTGCGTGACTGCATAACTCTGTGCGTGACTGCATAACTCTGTGCGTGACTGCATAACTCTGTGCGTGACTGCATAACTCTGTGCGTGACTGTATAACTCTGTGTGTGACTGCATAACTCTGTGTGTGACTGCATAACTCTGTGCGTGACTGCATAACTCTGTGCGACTGTATAACTCTGTGTGTGACTGCATAACTCTGTGCGTGACTGCATAACTCTGTGTGTGACTGCATAACTCTGTGCGTGACTGCATAACTCTGTGCGTGACTGCATAACTCTGTGCGTGACTGCATAACTCTGTGCGTGACTGTATAACTCTGTGCGTGACTGCATAACTCTGTGCGTGACTGCATAACTCTGTGCGTGACTGCATAACTCTGTGCGTGACTGTATAACTCTGTGCGTGACTGTATAACTCTGTGCGTGACTGTATAACTCTGTGCGTGACTGCATAACTCTGTGCGTGACTGCATAACTCTGTGCGTGACTGCATAACTCTGTGCGTGACTGCATAACTCTGTGCGTGACTGCATAACTCTGTGTGTGACTGCATAACTCTGTGTGTGACTGTATAACTCTGTGCGACTGCATAACTCTGTGCGTGACTGTATAACTCTGTGTGTGACTGTATAACTCTGTGCGTGACTGCATAACTCTGTGTGTGACTGTATAACTCTGTGCGTGACTGCATAACTCTGTGCGTGACTGCATAACTCTGTGCGTGACTGCATAACTCTGTGCGTGACTGTATAACTCTGTGCGTGACTGTATAACTCTCTGTGTGTGACTGTATAACTCTGTGCGTGACTGTATAACTCTGTGTGTGACTGTATAACTCTGTGCGTGACTGCATAACTCTGTGCGTGACTGTATAACTCTGTGCGTGACTGTATAACTCTGTGCGTGACTGTATAACTCTGTGCGTGACTGTATAACTCTGTGCGTGACTGCATAACTCTGTGCGTGACTGCATAACTCTGTGCGTGACTGCATAACTCTGTGCGTGACTGCATAACTCTGTGCGTGACTGCATAACTCTGTGCGTGACTGTATAACTCTGTGCGTGACTGTATAACTCTGTGCGTGACTGTATAACTCTGTGCGTGACTGCATAACTCTGTGCGTGACTGCATAACTCTGTGCGTGACTGCATAACTCTGTGCGTGACTGCATAACTCTGTGCGTGACTGCATAACTCTGTGCGTGACTGCATAACTCTGTGCGTGACTGCATAACTCTGTGCGTGACTGTATAACTCTGTGTGTGACTGCATAACTCTGTGTGTGACTGCATAACTCTGTGCGTGACTGCATAACTCTGTGCGACTGTATAACTCTGTGTGTGACTGCATAACTCTGTGCGTGACTGCATAACTCTGTGCGTGACTGCATAACTCTGTGCGTGACTGCATAACTCTGTGCGTGACTGCATAACTCTGTGCGTGACTGCATAACTCTGTGCGTGACTGTATAACTCTGTGCGTGACTGCATAACTCTGTGCGTGACTGCATAACTCTGTGCGTGACTGCATAACTCTGTGCGTGACTGTATAACTCTGTGCGTGACTGTATAACTCTGTGCGTGACTGTATAACTCTGTGCGTGACTGCATAACTCTGTGCGTGACTGCATAACTCTGTGCGTGACTGCATAACTCTGTGCGTGACTGCATAACTCTGTGCGTGACTGCATAACTCTGTGTGTGACTGCATAACTCTGTGTGTGACTGTATAACTCTGTGCGACTGCATAACTCTGTGCGTGACTGTATAACTCTGTGTGTGACTGTATAACTCTGTGCGTGACTGCATAACTCTGTGTGTGACTGTATAACTCTGTGCGTGACTGCATAACTCTGTGCGTGACTGCATAACTCTGTGCGTGACTGCATAACTCTGTGCGTGACTGTATAACTCTGTGCGTGACTGTATAACTCTCTGTGTGTGACTGCATAACTCTGTGCGTGACTGCATAACTCTGTGCGTGACTGTATAACTCTGTGTGTGACTGTATAACTCTGTGCGTGACTGCATAACTCTGTGCGTGACTGCATAACTCTGTGCGTGACTGCATAACTCTGTGCGTGACTGTATAACTCTGTGCGTGACTGTATAACTCTGTGTGTGACTGTATAACTCTGTGCGTGACTGCATAACTCTGTGCGTGACTGTATAACTCTGTGCGTGACTGTATAACTCTGTGCGTGACTGTATAACTCTGTGCGTGACTGTATAACTCTGTGCGTGACTGCATAACTCTGTGCGTGACTGCATAACTCTGTGCGTGACTGCATAACTCTGTGCGTGACTGCATAACTCTGTGCGTGACTGCATAACTCTGTGCGTGACTGTATAACTCTGTGCGTGACTGTATAACTCTGTGCGTGACTGTATAACTCTGTGCGTGACTGCATAACTCTGTGCGTGACTGCATAACTCTGTGCGTGACTGCATAACTCTGTGCGTGACTGCATAACTCTGTGCGTGACTGCATAACTCTGTGCGTGACTGCATAACTCTGTGCGTGACTGCATAACTCTGTGCGACTGTATAACTCTGTGTGTGACTGCATAACTCTGTGCGTGACTGCATAACTCTGTGTGTGACTGCATAACTCTGTGCGTGACTGCATAACTCTGTGCGTGACTGCATAACTCTGTGCGTGACTGCATAACTCTGTGCGTGACTGTATAACTCTGTGCGTGACTGCATAACTCTGTGCGTGACTGCATAACTCTGTGCGTGACTGTATAACTCTGTGCGTGACTGTATAACTCTGTGCGTGACTGTATAACTCTGTGCGTGACTGCATAACTCTGTGCGTGACTGCATAACTCTGTGCGTGACTGCATAACTCTGTGCGTGACTGCATAACTCTGTGCGTGACTGCATAACTCTGTGCGTGACTGCATAACTCTGTGCGTGACTGCATAACTCTGTGCGTGACTGCATAACTCTGTGTGTGACTGCATAACTCTGTGCGTGACTGCATAACTCTGTGCGTGACTGCATAACTCTGTGCGTGACTGCATAACTCTGTGCGTGACTGCATAACTCTGTGCGTGACTGCATAACTCTGTGCGTGACTGCATAACTCTGTGCGTGACTGCATAACTCTGTGCGTGACTGCATAACTCTGTGCGTGACTGCATAACTCTGTGCGTGACTGCATAACTCTGTGCGTGACTGCATAACTCTGTGCGTGACTGCATAACTCTGTGCGTGACTGCATAACTCTGTGCGACTGCATAACTCTGTGCGTGACTGCATAACTCTGTGCGTGACTGCATAACTCTGTGCGTGACTGCATAACTCTGTGCGTGACTGCATAACTCTGTGTGTGACTGCATAACTCTGTGCGTGACTGCATAACTCTGTGAGTGACTGCATAACTCTGTGTGTGACTGCATAACTCTGTGCGTGACTGCATAACTCTGTGCGTGACTGCATAACTCTGTGTGTGACTGCATAACTCTGTGCGTGACTGCATAACTCTGTGCGTGACTGCATAACTCTGTGCGTGACTGCATAACTCTGTGCGTGACTGCATAACTCTGTGCGTGACTGCATAACTCTGTGTGTGACTGCATAACTCTGTGCGTGACTGCATAACTCTGTGTGTGACTGCATAACTCTGTGCGTGACTGCATAACTCTGTGTGTGACTGTATAACTCTGTGCGACTGTATAACTCTGTGCGTGACTGCATAACTCTGTGCGTGACTGCATAACTCTGTGCGTGACTGCATAACTCTGTGCGACTGTATAACTCTGTGCGACTGCATAACTCTGTGCGTGACTGCATAACTCTGTGTGTGACTGCATAACTCTGTGCGTGACTGCATAACTCTGTGCGTGACTGCATAACTCTGTGCGTGACTGCATAACTCTGTGCGTGACTGCATAACTCTGTGTGTGACTGCATAACTCTGTGTGTGACTGCATAACTCTGTGCGTGACTGCATAACTCTGTGTGTGACTGCATAACTCTGTGTGTGACTGCATAACTCTGTGCGTGACTGCATAACTCTGTGCGTGACTGCATAACTCTGTGCGTGACTGCATAACTCTGTGCGTGACTGCATAACTCTGTGCGTGACTGCATAACTCTGTGCGTGACTGCATAACTCTGTGCGTGACTGCATAACTCTGTGTGTGACTGCATAACTCTGTGCGTGACTGCATAACTCTGTGCGTGACTGCATAACTCTGTGCGTGACTGCATAACTCTGTGCGTGACTGCATAACTCTGTGCGTGACTGCATAACTCTGTGCGTGACTGCATAACTCTGTGCGTGACTGCATAACTCTGTGCGTGACTGCATAACTCTGTGCGTGACTGCATAACTCTGTGCGTGACTGCATAACTCTGTGCGTGACTGCATAACTCTGTGCGTGACTGCATAACTCTGTGCGTGACTGCATAACTCTGTGCGTGACTGCATAACTCTGTGTGTGACTGTATAACTCTGTGCGACTGTATAACTCTGTGCGTGACTGCATAACTCTGTGCGTGACTGCATAACTCTGTGCGTGACTGCATAACTCTGTGCGACTGCATAACTCTGTGCGACTGCATAACTCTGTGCGTGACTGCATAACTCTGTGCGTGACTGCATAACTCTGTGCGTGACTGCATAACTCTGTGCGACTGTATAACTCTGTGCGTGACTGCATAACTCTGTGCGTGACTGCATAACTCTGTGCGTGACTGCATAACTCTGTGTGTGACTGTATAACTCTGTGCGTGACTGCATAACTCTGTGCGTGACTGCATAACTCTGTGCGTGACTGCATAACTCTGTGCGTGACTGCATAACTCTGTGCGTGACTGCATAACTCTGTGCGTGACTGCATAACTCTGTGTGTGACTGTATAACTCTGTGCGACTGTATAACTCTGTGTGTGACTGTATAACTCTGTGTGTGACTGCATAACTCTGTGCGTGACTGCATAACTCTGTGCGTGACTGCATAACTCTGTGCGTGACTGTATAAATCTGTGTGTGACTGTATAACTCTGTGTGTGACTGTATAACTCTGTGCGTGACTGCATAACTCTGTGTGTGACTGCATAACTCTGTGCGACTGCATAACTCTGTGCGACTGTATAACTCTGTGCGTGACTGCATAACTCTGTGCGTGACTGCATAACTCTGTGTGTGACTGTATAACTCTGTGCGACTGTATAACTCTGTGCGTGACTGCATAACTCTGTGCGTGACTGTATAACTCTGTGCGACTGTATAACTCTGTGCTTGACTGTATAACTCTGTGCGTGACTGTATAACTCTCTGTGCGTGACTGCATAACTCTGTGCGTGACTGCATAACTCTGTGCGTGACTGCATAACTCTGTGCGTGACTGCATAACTCTGTGCGTGACTGCATAACTCTGTGCGTGACTGCATAACTCTGTGCGTGACTGCATAACTCTGTGCGTGACTGCATAACTCTGTGTGTGACTGCATAACTCTGTGCGTGACTGCATAACTCTGTGTGTGACTGTATAACTCTGTGCGACTGTATAACTCTGTGCGTGACTGTATAACTCTGTGCGTGACTGCATAACTCTGTGCGTGACTGCATAACTCTGTGCGTGACTGCATAACTCTGTGCGTGACTGCATAACTCTGTGCGTGACTGCATAACTCTGTGCGTGACTGCATAACTCTGTGTGTGACTGCATAACTCTGTGCGTGACTGCATAACTCTGTGTGTGACTGTATAACTCTGTGCGACTGTATAACTCTGTGCGTGACTGCATAACTCTGTGTGTGACTGCATAACTCTGTGCGTGACTGCATAACTCTGTGCGACTGTATAACTCTGTGCGACTGCATAACTCTGTGCGTGACTGCATAACTCTGTGCGTGACTGCATAACTCTGTGCGTGACTGCATAACTCTGTGTGTGACTGTATAACTCTGTGCGACTGTATAACTCTGTGCGTGACTGCATAACTCTGTGCGTGACTGCATAACTCTGTGCGTGACTGCATAACTCTGTGCGTGACTGCATAACTCTGTGCGTGACTGCATAACTCTGTGAGTGACTGTATAACTCTGTGCGTGACTGCATAACTCTGTGCGTGACTGCATAACTCTGTGCGTGACTGCATAACTCTGTGCGTGACTGCATAACTCTGTGCGTGACTGCATAACTCTGTGCGTGACTGCATAACTCTGTGTGTGACTGTATAACTCTGTGCGACTGTATAACTCTGTGTGTGACTGTATAACTCTGTGTGTGACTGCATAACTCTGTGCGTGACTGCATAACTCTGTGCGTGACTGCATAACTCTGTGCGTGACTGTATAAATCTGTGTGTGACTGTATAACTCTGTGCGTGACTGTATAACTCTGTGTGTGACTGTATAACTCTGTGTGTGACTGTATAACTCTGTGTGTGACTGTATAACTCTGTGCGTGACTGCATAACTCTGTGTGTGACTGCATAACTCTGTGCGACTGCATAACTCTGTGCGACTGTATAACTCTGTGCGTGACTGTATAACTCTGTGCGTGACTGCATAACTCTGTGCGTGACTGTATAACTCTGTGCGACTGTATAACTCTGTGCGTGACTGTATAACTCTGTGCGTGACTGCATAACTCTGTGCGTGACTGTATAACTCTGTGCGACTGTATAACTCTGTGCGTGACTGTATAACTCTGTGCGTGACTGCATAACTCTGTGCGTGACTGCATAACTCTGTGCGTGACTGCATAACTCTGTGCGTGACTGCATAACTCTGTGCGTGACTGCATAACTCTGTGCGTGACTGTATAACTCTGTGCGTGACTGTATAACTCTGTGCGTGACTGTATAACTCTGTGCGTAACTGCATAACTCTGTGCGTGACTGCATAACTCTGTGTGTGACTGCATAACTCTGTGCGACTGCATAACTCTGTGCGACTGTATAACTCTGTGCGTGACTGCATAACTCTGTGCGACTGCATAACTCTGTGCGACTGCATAACTCTGTGCGACTGTATAACTCTGTGCGTGACTGCATAACTCTGTGCGTGACTGTATAACTCTGTGCGACTGTATAACTCTGTGCGTGACTGCATAACTCTGTGCGTGACTGTATAACTCTGTGTGTGTGACAGCATAACTCTGTGTGTGACTGTATAACTCTGTGCGACTGTATAACTCTGTGTGTGACTGCATAACTCTGTGTGTGACTGTATAACTCTGTGCGTGACTGTATAACTCTGTGTGTGTGACTGCATAACTCTGTGTGTGACTGTATAACTCTGTGCGTGACTGCATAACTCTGTGTGTGTGACTGCATAACTCTGTGTGTGACTGTATAACTCTGTGCGACTGTATAACTCTGTGCGTGACTGCATAACTCTGTGCGTGACTGCATAACTCTGTGCGTGACTGCATAACTCTGTGCGTGACTGCATAAGTCTGTGCGTGACTGCATAACTCTGTGTGTGACTGCATAACTCTGTGCGTGACTGCATAACTCTGTGCGTGACTGCATAACTCTGTGCGACTGTATAACTCTGTGCGACTGAATAACTCTGTGCGTGACTGTATAACTCTGTGCGTGACTGCATAACTCTGTGCGTGACTGTATAACTCTGTGTGTGACTGTATAACTCTGTGCGACTGAATAACTCTGTGCGTGACTGTATAACTCTGTGCGTGACTGCATAACTCTGTGCGTGACTGCATAACTCTGTGCGTGACTGCATAACTCTGTGCGTGACTGCATAACTCTGTGCGTGACTGCATAACTCTGTGCGTGACTGCATAACTCTGTGCGTGACTGCATAACTCTGTGCGACTGTATAACTCTGTGCGACTGCATAACTCTGTGCGTGACTGCATAACTCTGTGCGTGACTGCATAACTCTGTGCGTGACTGCATAACTCTGTGCGTGACTGCATAACTCTGTGCGTGACTGCATAACTCTGTGTGTGACTGCATAACTCTGTGCGTGACTGCATAACTCTGTGCGTGACTGCATAACTCTGTGCGTGACTGCATAACTCTGTGCGTGACTGCATAACTCTGTGCGTGACTGCATAACTCTGTGCGTGACTGCATAACTCTGTGTGTGACTGCATAACTTTGTGCGTGACTGCATAACTCTGTGCGTGACTGCATAACTCTGTGCGTGACTGTATAACTCTGTGTGTGACTGCATAACTCTGTGCGTGACTGCATAACTCTGTGCGTGACTGCATAACTCTGTGCGTGACTGCATAACTCTGTGCGTGACTGCATAACTCTGTGCGACTGCATAACTCTGTGCGACTGTATAACTCTGTGCGTGACTGCATAACTCTGTGCGTGACTGTATAACTCTGTGTGTGACTGTATAACTCTGTGCGTGACTGCATAACTCTGTGTGTGACTGCATAACTCTGTGCGTGACTGCATAACTCTGTGCGTGACTGCATAACTCTGTGCGTGACTGTATAACTCTGTGCGTGACTGCATAACTCTGTGCGTGACTGCATAACTCTGTGCGTGACTGCATAACTCTGTGCGTGACTGCATAACTCTGTGCGTGACTGTATAACTCTGTGTGTGACTGCATAACTCTGTGCGTGACTGCATAACTCTGTGCGTGACTGCATAACTCTGTGCGTGACTGCATAACTCTGTGCGACTGCATAACTCTGTGCGACTGTATAACTCTGTGCGTGACTGCATAACTCTGTGCGTGACTGTATAACTCTGTGTGTGACTGTATAACTCTGTGCGTGACTGCATAACTCTGTGTGTGACTGCATAACTCTGTGCGTGACTGCATAACTCTGTGCGTGACTGCATAACTCTGTGCGTGACTGTATAACTCTGTGTGTGACTGCATAACTCTGTGCGTGACTGCATAACTCTGTGCGTGACTGCATAACTCTGTGCGTGACTGCATAACTCTGTGCGTGACTGTATAACTCTGTGTGTGACTGCATAACTCTGTGCGTGACTGCATAACTCTGTGCGTGACTGCATAACTCTGTGCGTGACTGCATAACTCTGTGCGTGACTGCATAACTCTGTGCGACTGCATAACTCTGTGCGACTGTATAACTCTGTGCGTGACTGCATAACTCTGTGCGTGACTGTATAACTCTGTGTGTGACTGTATAACTCTGTGCGTGACTGCATAACTCTGTGTGTGACTGCATAACTCTGTGCGTGACTGCATAACTCTGTGCGTGACTGCATAACTCTGTGCGTGACTGTATAACTCTGTGTGTGACTGCATAACTCTGTGCGTGACTGCATAACTCTGTGCGTGACTGCATAACTCTGTGCGTGACTGCATAACTCTGTGCGTGACTGCATAACTCTGTGCGTGACTGCATAACTCTGTGCGACTGCATAACTCTGTGCGACTGTATAACTCTGTGCGTGACTGCATAACTCTGTGCGTGACTGTATAACTCTGTGTGTGACTGTATAACTCTGTGCGTGACTGCATAACTCTGTGTGTGACTGCATAACTCTGTGCGTGACTGCATAACTCTGTGCGTGACTGCATAACTCTGTGCGTGACTGTATAACTCTGTGTGTGACTGCATAACTCTGTGCGTGACTGCATAACTCTGTGTGTGACTGCATAACTCTGTGCGTGACTGTATAACTCTGTGTGTGACTGCATAACTCTGTGCGTGACTGCATAACTCTGTGTGTGACTGCATAACTCTGTGCGTGACTGTATAACTCTGTGCGTGACTGCATAACTCTGTGCGTGACTGCATAACTCTGTGCGTGACTGTATAACTCTGTGCGACTGAATAACTCTGTGCGTGACTATATAACTCTGTGCGTGACTGCATAACTCTGTGCGTGACTGTATAACTCTGTGTGTGACTGTATAACTCTGTGCGACTGAATAACTCTGTGCGTGACTGTATAACTCTGTGCGTGACTGCATAACTCTGTGCGTGACTGCATAACTCTGTGCGTGACTGCATAACTCTGTGCGTGACTGCATACACTGGCGACACACTTTATTCGAGCTCGGCTAGTCCCACGAATTCGGGTATACCCGGGTGTATTGAGGTTTGTGACTGTTTTCTGCCCGAGTGCATTGAGGTATTTTCCAGGCAGGGATTAAAGCATTTTATTCCCGCTGGCTGCAATACTGCACAGTATATATATATATACTGCATTACAATTCATGAATTTATGCCATCTGGTAGACACGCGAAGCATTGCAGCCTATTAAATCCTAATCATTATCATTTAACAGATCAGCCGCCCATCAGCCAGGCATGAACCCAGGCTGGGAAGGCAAACGGAACGGGGCTTGTTAGAGGTGAGGAGCGGCGCATTCCAGGTATCTGCCAGGTACATACTGGGTATTTACTCGAATAAAGTGTGTCGGTGCAGTAACTCTGTGCGTGACTGCATAACTCTGTGCGACTGTATAACTCTGTGCGACTGCATAACTCTGTGCGTGACTGCATAACTCTGTGCGTGACTGCATAACTCTGTGCGTGACTGCATAACTCTGTGCGTGACTGCATAACTCTGTGCGTGACTGCATAACTCTGTGTGTGACTGCATAACTCTGTGCGTGACTGCATAACTCTGTGCGTGACTGCATAACTCTGTGTGTGACTGCATAACTCTGTGCGTGACTGCATAACTCTGTGCGTGACTGCATAACTCTGTGCGTGACTGCATAACTCTGTGTGTGACTGCATAACTTTGTGCGTGACTGCATAACTCTGTGCGTGACTGCATAACTCTGTGCGTGACTGTATAACTCTGTGTGTGACTGCATAACTCTGTGCGTGACTGCATAACTCTGTGCGTGACTGCATAACTCTGTGCGTGACTGCATAACTCTGTGCGTGACTGCATAACTCTGTGCGACTGCATAACTCTGTGCGACTGTATAACTCTGTGCGTGACTGCATAACTCTGTGCGTGACTGTATAACTCTGTGTGTGACTGTATAACTCTGTGCGTGACTGCATAACTCTGTGTGTGACTGCATAACTCTGTGCGTGACTGCATAACTCTGTGCGTGACTGCATAACTCTGTGCGTGACTGTATAACTCTGTGTGTGACTGCATAACTCTGTGCGTGACTGCATAACTCTGTGCGTGACTGCATAACTCTGTGCGTGACTGCATAACTCTGTGCGTGACTGCATAACTCTGTGCGACTGCATAACTCTGTGCGACTGTATAACTCTGTGCGTGACTGCATAACTCTGTGCGTGACTGTATAACTCTGTGTGTGACTGTATAACTCTGTGCGTGACTGCATAACTCTGTGTGTGACTGCATAACTCTGTGCGTGACTGCATAACTCTGTGCGTGACTGCATAACTCTGTGCGTGACTGTATAACTCTGTGCGTGACTGCATAACTCTGTGCGTGACTGCATAACTCTGTGCGTGACTGCATAACTCTGTGCGTGACTGCATAACTCTGTGCGTGACTGCATAACTCTGTGCGACTGCATAACTCTGTGCGACTGTATAACTCTGTGCGTGACTGCATAACTCTGTGCGTGACTGTATAACTCTGTGTGTGACTGTATAACTCTGTGCGTGACTGCATAACTCTGTGTGTGACTGCATAACTCTGTGCGTGACTGCATAACTCTGTGCGTGACTGCATAACTCTGTGCGTGACTGTATAACTCTGTGTGTGACTGCATAACTCTGTGCGTGACTGCATAACTCTGTGTGTGACTGCATAACTCTGTGCGTGACTGTATAACTCTGTGTGTGACTGCATAACTCTGTGCGTGACTGCATAACTCTGTGTGTGACTGCATAACTCTGTGCGTGACTGTATAACTCTGTGTGTGACTGCATAACTCTGTGCGTGACTGCATAACTCTGTGCGTGACTGCATAACTCTGTGCGTGACTGTATAACTCTGTGTGTGACTGCATAACTCTGTGCGTGACTGCATAACTCTGTGCGTGACTGCATAACTCTGTGTGTGACTGCATAACTCTGTGCGTGACTGCATAACTCTGTGCGTGACTGCATAACTCTGTGCGTGACTGCATAACTCTGTGCGTGACTGCATAACTCTGTGCGTGACTGTATAACTCTGTGTGTGACTGCATAACTCTGTGCGTGACTGCATAACTCTGTGCGTGACTGCATAACTCTGTGCGTGACTGCATAACTCTGTGTGTGACTGCATAACTCTGTGCGTGACTGTATAACTCTGTGTGTGACTGTATAACTCTGTGTGTGTGACTGTATAACTCTGTGTGTGACTGCATAACTCTGTGCGTGACTGCATAACTCTGTGTGTGACTGCATAACTCTGTGCGTGACTGCATAACTCTGTGCGTGACTGCATAACTCTGTGCGTGACTGCATAACTCTGTGCGTGACTGCATAACTCTGTGCGTGACTGCATAACTCTGTGCGTGACTGCATAACTCTGTGCGTGACTGCATAACTCTGTGCGTGACTGTATAACTCTGTGCGTGACTGTATAACTCTGTGCGTGACTGCATAACTCTGTGTGTGACTGCATAACTCTGTGCGTGACTGCATAACTCTGTGCGTGACTGCATAACTCTGTGCGTGACTGTATAACTCTGTGTGTGACTGCATAACTCTGTGCGTGACTGCATAACTCTGTGCGTGACTGCATAACTCTGTGCGTGACTGTATAACTCTGTGTGTGACTGCATAACTCTGTGCGTGACTGCATAACTCTGTGCGACTGTATAAATCTGTGCGTGACTGCATAACTCTGTGCGTGACTGCATAACTCTGTGCGTGACTGTATAACTCTGTGCGTGACTGCATAACTCTGTGCGTGACTGCATAACTCTGTGCGTGACTGCATAACTCTGTGCGTGACTGCATAACTCTGTGTGTGACTGTATAACTCTGTGCGACTGTATAACTCTGTGCGTGACTGCATAACTCTGTGCGTGAGTGCATAACTCTGTGCGTGACTGCATAACTCTGTGCGACTGTATAACTCTGTGCGACTGCATAACTCTGTGCGTGACTGCATAACTCTGTGCGTGACTGCATAACTCTGTGCGTGACTGCATAACTCTGTGTGTGACTGTATAACTCTGTGCGACTGTATAACTCTGTGCGTGACTGCATAACTCTGTGCGTGACTGCATAACTCTGTGCGTGACTGCATAACTCTGTGTGTGACTGTATAACTCTGTGCGACTGTATAACTCTGTGCGTGACTGCATAACTCTGTGCGTGACTGCATAACTCTGTGCGTGACTGCATAACTCTGTGCGTGACTGTATAACTCTGTGCGTGACTGCATAACTCTGTGCGTGACTGTATAACTCTGTGCGACTGTATAACTCTGTGTGTGACTGTATAACTCTGTGCGTGACTGCATAACTCTGTGCGTGACTGCATAACTCTGTGCGTGACTGCATAACTCTGTGCGTGACTGCATAACTCTGTGCGTGACTGTATAACTCTGTGTGTGACTGTATAACTCTGTGTGTGACTGTATAACTCTGTGCGTGACTGCATAACTCTGTGCGTGACTGCATAACTCTGTGTGTGACTGCATAACTCTGTGCGACTGCATAACTCTGTGCGACTGTATAACTCTGTGCGTGACTGCATAACTCTGTGTGACTGCATAACTCTGTGCGACTGCATAACTCTGTGCGACTGTATAACTCTGTGCGTGACTGCATAACTCTGTGCGTGACTGTATAACTCTGTGCGACTGTATAACTCTGTGCGTGACTGCATAACTCTGTGCGTGACTGTATAACTCTGTGTGTGTGACTGCATAACTCTGTGTGTGACTGTATAACTCTGTGCGACTGTATAACTCTGTGTGTGACTGCATAACTCTGTGTGTGACTGTATAACTCTGTGCGTGACTGTATAACTCTGTGTGTGTGACTGCATAACTCTGTGTGTGACTGTATAACTCTGTGCGTGACTGCATAACTCTGTGTGTGTGACTGCATAACTCTGTGTGTGACTGTATAACTCTGTGCGACTGTATAACTCTGTGCGACTGTATAACTCTGTGCGTGACTGCATAACTCTGTGCGTGACTGCATAACTCTGTGCGTGACTGCATAACTCTGTGCGTGACTGCATAACTCTGTGCGTGACTGCATAACTCTGTGTGTGACTGCATAACTCTGTGCGTGACTGCATAACTCTGTGTGTGACTGCATAACTCTGTGCGTGACTGTATAACTCTGTGCGTGACTGCATAACTCTGTGCGTGACTGCATAACT
The DNA here is from genome assembly GCF_040206685.1 of Ascaphus truei. Classification (NCBI taxonomy): domain Eukaryota; kingdom Metazoa; phylum Chordata; class Amphibia; order Anura; family Ascaphidae; genus Ascaphus; species Ascaphus truei. The sequence continues at coordinate 2,755,645 of NC_134486.1, read as the reverse complement.
CTGTGCGTGACTGCATAACTCTGTGCGTGACTGCATAACTCTGTGCGTGACTGCATAACTCTGTGCGTGACTGCATAACTCTGTGCGACTGTATAACTCTGTGCGACTGAATAACTCTGTGCGTGACTGTATAACTCTGTGCGTGACTGCATAACTCTGTGCGTGACTGTATAACTCTCTGTGTGTGACTGCATAACTCTGTGTGTGACTGTATAACTCTGTGCGTGTGACTGCATAACTCTGTGTGTGACTGTATAACTCTGTGCGACTGTATAACTCTGTGCGTGACTGTATAACTCTGTGCGTGACTGCATAACTCTGTGCGTGACTGTATAACTCTCTGTGTGTGACTGCATAACTCTGTGTGTGACTGTATAACTCTGTGCGACTGAATAACTCTGTGCGTGACTGTATAACTCTGTGCGTGACTGCATAACTCTGTGCGTGACTGTATAACTCTCTGTGTGTGACTGCATAACTCTGTGTGTGACTGTATAACTCTGTGCGTGTGACTGCATAACTCTGTGTGTGACTGTATAACTCTGTGCGACTGAATAACTCTGTGCGTGACTGTATAACTCTGTGCGTGACTGCATAACTCTGTGCGTGACTGTATAACTCTCTGTGTGTGACTGCATAACTCTGTGTGTGACTGCATAACTCTGTGTGTGTGACTGCATAACTCTGTGTGTGACTGTATAACTCTGTGCGACTGTATAACTCTCTGCGTGACTGCATAACTCTGTGCGTGACTGCATAACTCTGTGCGTGACTGCATAACTCTGTGCGTGACTGCATAACTCTGTGCGTGACTGCATAACTCTGTGCGTGACTGCATAACTCTGTGCGTGACTGCATAACTCTGTGCGTGACTGCATAACTCTGTGCGTGACTGCATAACTCTGTGCGTGACTGCATAACTCTGTGCGTGACTGCATAACTCTGTGCGTGACTGCATAACTCTGTGCGTGACTGCATAACTCTGTGCGTGACTGCATAACTCTGTGTGTGACTGCATAACTTTGTGCGTGACTGCATAACTCTGTGCGTGACTGCATAACTCTGTGCGTGACAGTATAACTCTGTGTGTGACTGCATAACTCTGTGCGTGACTGCATAACTCTGTGCGTGACTGCATAACTCTGTGCGTGACTGCATAACTCTGTGCGTGACTGCATAACTCTGTGCGACTGCATAACTCTGTGCGACTGTATAACTCTGTGCGTGACTGCATAACTCTGTGCGTGACTGTATAACTCTGTGTGTGACTGTATAACTCTGTGCGTGACTGCATAACTCTGTGTGTGACTGCATAACTCTGTGCGTGACTGCATAACTCTGTGCGTGACTGCATAACTCTGTGCGTGACTGTATAACTCTGTGTGTGACTGCATAACTCTGTGCGTGACTGCATAACTCTGTGCGTGACTGCATAACTCTGTGCGTGACTGCATAACTCTGTGCGTGACTGCATAACTCTGTGCGACTGCATAACTCTGTGCGACTGTATAACTCTGTGCGTGACTGCATAACTCTGTGCGTGACTGTATAACTCTGTGTGTGACTGTATAACTCTGTGCGTGACTGCATAACTCTGTGTGTGACTGCATAACTCTGTGCGTGACTGCATAACTCTGTGCGTGACTGCATAACTCTGTGCGTGACTGTATAACTCTGTGCGTGACTGCATAACTCTGTGCGTGACTGCATAACTCTGTGCGACTGCATAACTCTGTGCGACTGCATAACTCTGTGCGACTGTATAACTCTGTGTGTGACTGTATAACTCTCTGTGTGTGACTGTATAACTCTGTGCGTGACTGTATAACTCTGTGCGTGACTGCATAACTCTGTGCGTGACTGTATAACTCTGTGCGTGACTGCATAACTCTGTGCGTGACTGCATAACTCTGTGCGTGACTGCATAACTCTGTGCGTGACTGCATAACTCTGTGCGTGACTGCATAACTCTGTGCGTGACTGCATAACTCTGTGCGTGACTGCATAACTCTGTGCGTGACTGCATAACTCTGTGCGTGACTGCATAACTCTGTGCGACTGCATAACTCTGTGCGACTGCATAACTCTGTGCGACTGTATAACTCTGTGTGTGACTGTATAACTCTCTGTGTGTGACTGTATAACTCTGTGCGTGACTGTATAACTCTGTGCGTGACTGCATAACTCTGTGCGTGACTGTATAACTCTGTGTGTGACTGCATAACTCTGTGCGTGACTGCATAACTCTGTGCGTGACTGCATAACTCTGTGCGACTGTATAACTCTGTGTGTGACTGCATAACTCTGTGTGTGACTGCATAACTCTGTGCGTGACTGCATAACTCTGTGCGTGACTGCATAACTCTGTGCGTGACTGCATAACTCTGTGCGTGACTGCATAACTCTGTGCGTGACTGCATAACTCTGTGCGTGACTGCATAACTCTGTGCGCGACTGCATAACTCTGTGCGACTGCATAACTCTGTGCGACTGTATAACTCTGTGCGTGACTGCATAACTCTGTGCGTGACTGCATAACTCTGTGCGTGACTGCATAACTCTGTGCGCGACTGCATAACTCTGTGCGACTGTATAACTCTGTGTGTGACTGCATAACTCTGTGTGTGACTGCATAACTCTGTGCGTGACTGCATAACTCTGTGCGTGACTGCATAACTCTGTGTGTGACTGCATAACTCTGTGCGTGACTGCATAACTCTGTGTGTGACTGTATAACTCTGTGCGTGACTGTATAACTCTGTGCGTGACTGCATAACTCTGTGCGTGACTGCATAACTCTGTGCGTGACTGCATAACTCTGTGCGCGACTGCATAACTCTGTGCGACTGCATAACTCTGTGCGACTGTATAACTCTGTGTGTGACTGTATAACTCTGTGTGTGACTGTATAACTCTGTGTGTGACTGTATAACTCTGTGCGTGACTGCATAACTCTGTGCGTGACTGTATAACTCTGTGCGTGACTGCATAACTCTGTGCGTGACTGTATAACTCTGTGCGACTGTATAACTCTGTGTGTGACTGTATAACTCTGTGTGTGACTGCATAACTCTGTGCGTGACTGCATAACTCTGTGCGTGACTGCATAACTCTGTGCGTGACTGCATAACTCTGTGCGTGACTGCATAACTCTGTGCGTGACTGTATAACTCTGTGCGTGACTGTATAACTCTGTGCGTGACTGTATAACTCTGTGCGTGACTGCATAACTCTGTGCGTGACTGCATAACTCTGTGCGTGACTGCATAACTCTGTGCGTGACTGCATAACTCTGTGCGTGACTGCATAACTCTGTGCGTGACTGCATAACTCTGTGCGTGACTGCATAACTCTGTGCGTGACTGCATAACTCTGTGCGTGACTGCATAACTCTGTGCGACTGTATAACTCTGTGCGTGACTGCATAACTCTGTGCGTGACTGCATAACTCTGTGCGTGACTGTATAACTCTCTGTGTGTGACTGCATAACTCTGTGTGTGACTGTATAACTCTGTGCGTGTGACTGCATAACTCTGTGTGTGACTGTATAACTCTGTGCGACTGTATAACTCTGTGCGTGACTGTATAACTCTGTGCGTGACTGCATAACTCTGTGCGTGACTGTATAACTCTCTGTGTGTGACTGCATAACTCTGTGTGTGACTGTATAACTCTGTGCGACTGAATAACTCTGTGCGTGACTGTATAACTCTGTGCGTGACTGCATAACTCTGTGCGTGACTGTATAACTCTCTGTGTGTGACTGCATAACTCTGTGTGTGACTGTATAACTCTGTGCGTGTGACTGCATAACTCTGTGTGTGACTGTATAACTCTGTGCGACTGAATAACTCTGTGCGTGACTGTATAACTCTGTGCGTGACTGCATAACTCTGTGCGTGACTGTATAACTCTCTGTGTGTGACTGCATAACTCTGTGTGTGACTGCATAACTCTGTGTGTGTGACTGCATAACTCTGTGTGTGACTGTATAACTCTGTGCGACTGTATAACTCTCTGCGTGACTGCATAACTCTGTGCGTGACTGCATAACTCTGTGCGTGACTGCATAACTCTGTGCGTGACTGCATAACTCTGTGCGTGACTGCATAACTCTGTGCGTGACTGCATAACTCTGTGCGTGACTGCATAACTCTGTGCGTGACTGCATAACTCTGTGCGTGACTGCATAACTCTGTGCGTGACTGCATAACTCTGTGCGTGACTGCATAACTCTGTGCGTGACTGCATAACTCTGTGCGTGACTGCATAACTCTGTGCGTGACTGCATAACTCTGTGCGTGACTGCATAACTCTGTGCGTGACTGTATAACTCTGTGTGTGACTGCATAACTCTGTGCGTGACTGCATAACTCTGTGCGTGACTGCATAACTCTGTGCGTGACTGCATAACTCTGTGCGTGACTGCATAACTCTGTGCGACTGCATAACTCTGTGCGACTGTATAACTCTGTGCGTGACTGCATAACTCTGTGCGTGACTGTATAACTCTGTGTGTGACTGTATAACTCTGTGCGTGACTGCATAACTCTGTGCGTGACTGCATAACTCTGTGCGTGACTGCATAACTCTGTGCGTGACTGCATAACTCTGTGCGACTGCATAACTCTGTGCGACTGCATAACTCTGTGCGACTGTATAACTCTGTGTGTGACTGTATAACTCTCTGTGCGTGACTGTATAACTCTGTGCGTGACTGTATAACTCTGTGCGTGACTGCATAACTCTGTGCGTGACTGTATAACTCTGTGTGTGACTGCATAACTCTGTGCGTGACTGCATAACTCTGTGCGTGACTGCATAACTCTGTGCGACTGTATAACTCTGTGTGTGACTGCATAACTCTGTGCGTGACTGCATAACTCTGTGCGTGACTGCATAACTCTGTGCGACTGCATAACTCTGTGCGTGACTGCATAACTCTGTGCGTGACTGCATAACTCTGTGCGTGACTGCATAACTCTGTGCGTGACTGCATAACTCTGTGCGTGACTGCATAACTCTGTGCGTGACTGCATAACTCTGTGCGTGACTGTATAACTCTGTGCGTGACTGCATAACTCTGTGCGTGACTGCATAACTCTGTGCGTGACTGCATAACTCTGTGCGTGACTGCATAACTCTGTGCGTGACTGCATAACTCTGTGCGTGACTGCATAACTCTGTGCGTGACTGCATAACTCTGTGCGTGACTGCATAACTCTGTGCGTGACTGCATAACTCTGTGCGTGACTGCATAACTCTGTGCGTGACGGCATAACTCTGTGCGTGACGGCATAACTCTGTGCGTGACTGCATAACTCTGTGCGACTGTATAACTCTGTGCGTGACTGCATAACTCTGTCCATTTAATGTAGCCGTGTATTGTTATAACTCTGTGCCCAGGACATACTTGAATATAAGAGGTAACTCTCAATGTATTACTTCCTGGTAAAACATTTTATAAATATGTAGCCAGGTCCCCAAAGAGTCCTCCCGGTGGCGTCAGAGGCACGGCGCCGCCATCTTTGTTATGTCCGTCCGCACGGGCGCAGAGGCTCGCCCCAAACGCGACGGCCATTACAGCTTCGCAGAGGCGCAGTAAAGATAGCGCACGCGGTCCTAATGCTAAAGAGGTCCTGAGTGGACTACAATTCCCAGCAGCCTCTGGGGATTGCCCTTTCACCCACATCACGTGCAGCCAGCCAGCAAATAGGGTTTGCAGCTTCTCCTGTGGGAGGATACAATGTTGCAGGGACCACGCTAGTCAGTTGGAGCGGAGAGAAGAAAGGGGGAGAAAGTGTGTAAGGAGCAAGTGGCTCTTACACTAGGCCAGGTTACCCCCAGGCCCCAGGTAGGCCCCACTCCCCACTAGGTTAGTGGGTAAGTTCATAGGGAAGGCCCCTTAGGTAGGGACCCTGCCCTTAGGTGCGTGTAAGTCTAGTCAGTGACACAGCTGCAGTGCTGAGTGCTCTGACAAGAAGAGACAGTGTTGTGTGCAGTGCAGCCAGAGTAGTTGCTTTGACTGTGTCAGTGAAAGGCCCCTCATAGGAAGAAGGGGGGGTTGCTTTCCAAGTTATACAGTGTGTGTATATCACCAGTGCCAGTTGCACGTGGTGAGCTGCCAGAGTCTGGGATCAGACAGAATCTACAGCAAGAGATCTTCTGCATGCAGGGGCTAGGGTAGAGGTATACCCCAGGGCCCAGTTAGTCCCCTGAGACACTAGAGGATACTGTATGTTATAGGGTCTGCCTTAAGACAGGGACTCCTTCACCATACTCAGAGAGGAAGAGACATGCTGCATGACAGTGCCTGACTGTCAGTACAGCGTGTAGCAGAGACTGTGTTAAAGGATCATTCCGGCTGGGGATCCCTCTCCTGTGGAGTCAGCGTGTGTATCCATTCCTGCAGAGAGCAGCGCAGTGCGCCGTGGGATCACTGTGCGGTGTTGCTGAGTTCTAAGGAGTTTCCTGATCAGGACTGATCAGGGAGGTAGTATATATTAAGTGCACCACCGGGCCCCAACACAGGGAAGCGCTATCCCTCACACTCACACTCTCTTTATTGTTGTGGACACTCAAGGGATAAGTGTCCAAGCTCAGTATTATCGAAGGAACTGAGGGTGATGTGATGATGGACATGCGGCTGAGGGGATGGTAGGCATCCAGGGTGATGCACTGTTATTCATATGATGTATTGATGTTATGCAAAGAGAGTTTCAGTGAAGTTACCGTTCATGCTCAGTAAATACTGTTTATTCCCACTGTGTGTATTTACTGTATGGTTGCTCTGGTGAGGGCACACTCCCACCCCGTTGGGATCCCTCATCAGTGGAGGCGCTGCACCGAGTGTAAGTACATACCCCAGGTTCCCCGTGGCGGTAGCTCAGCCCTCCTGGTTGCCAAACAGGTACAGTACCACACTGATAAGTAGTCAGATACACCACCCACCCCAATCTCACTTAGGGTGGAGGAAAGAGGGCTACAAATATTTTTTTTTTAATTAAATATAGCCCTGTTTCCCCCAGAACACAGGAAGCGGACGGTGCTGCCCTTCTACCTGTTGGCTTACAGGAGCCGGAGCCTCTGGCAGGGAGAGCCTGGGGTGAATCACTTACAATATGGTGCAGCGCCTCCACCTGTGCGGGATCCTAGAGTATAGAATAACGCCTGACACAGGACACACATACACAGAAGTATAAGTATAACATAACAGCATACATTAACACATCACAGTGGGGTCCCTCTGTGACACTGACCTGCTAGGGCCATAAACCCACACACTATACCCAGGTGTCCCAAGAGTCCCACCCAAGTGGGTAACAGCGCTACCTGCCGGGTGTGTCCACACCCGGGCACGCAGATCTGTACTTGGGACCCCTTTCCTGAAGGACGATCCCACGTCGCGTCTGCCTCTGTGATGGATGACTCACGCATGGAGGGATCCACCACTGAACAGTCTCTGCCTCTGGTACTACAGAGGATGATCCACCTTCAAACACAGTGGCCAGGATATTCACTCTTCCTGGCTGGACCCACACTTAAGCTGCTCTACAGGACCCTGTCCCTATCCTAGGGGCCTCCCTGTAGCAGCCACAGCTGAGGGTGAGTAGGGCCTAAGGGGAGACTTCTGGCCTAGTGCAGAGGCTACTTGTCTCCCTGCACATATACACCCCCCCCTCCCTCCCTCCCTCCTGTGTCCCAGCTCCTACTGACTTCCTGTCATCGCCAAATGTATCTATCCTCATGGGAATCTGTAAGCCCTATTGGCTCCCTGGCGTCAGGTGACCTATCTGCCCCTAAGCACTCTGGGTGTTGTAGTTCCCCAGGGACCTCTTTAACATTGGGGCCGCGTGCGCGATCTACATTGAGCATGCGCAAACGGGTAATGGCACCCGCTACTCTTCTCTGCGCAGACGCAATCGTGTAATGGCTGCCGCATGGCACGATCTTCTGCGCATGCGTGTACGGTCGCGCCAATCCTAATATGACCGCCGCTACTCCTGGGGCTACACTGCGCATGCGCGAGCACAGCAAACATGGTGGTGCCCTGCCTGCGACGCCGCCGGGAGCCCCCAGTGACGCACTAGCCCCCGCGGGAGCACCGAGATTTACGTGCAGGAGCAGCAGCACCCAGAGGAGCACAGACATGTACATGCAGGAGCAGCAGCACCCAGAGGAGCACAGACATGTACGTGCAGGAGCAGCAGCACCCAGAGGAGCACAGACGTGTACATGCAGAAGTAGTAGCACCCAGAGGAGCACAGACATGTATATGCAGGAGCAGCGGCACCCAGAGGAGCACAGACGTGTACATGCAGGAGCAGCAGCACCCAGAGGAGCACAGACATGTACATGCAGGAGCAGCGGCACCCAGAGGAGCACAGACGTGTACATGCAGGAGTGGCAGCACCCAGAGGAGCACAGACATGTACATGCAGGAGCAGCGGCACCCAGAGGAGCACAGACGTGTACATGCAGGAGTGGCAGCACCCAGAGGAGCACAGACGTCTACATGCAGAAGTAGCAGCACCCAGAGGAGCACAGACGTGTACATGCAGGAGCAGCGGCACCCAGAGGAGCACAGACGTGTACATGCAGGAGCAGCAGCACCCAGAGGAGCACAGACATGTACATGCAGGAGCAGCGGCACCCAGAGGAGCACAGACGTGTACATGCAGGAGTGGCAGCACCCAGAGGAGTACAGATGTGTACATGCAGGAGCAGCAGCACCCAGAGGAGCACAGACATGTACATGCAGGAGTGGCAGCACCCAGAGGAGTACAGACATGTACATGCAGGAGCAGCACCCAGAGGAGCACAGACGTGTACATGCAGGAGTGGCAGCACCCAGAGGAGCACAGACATGTACATGCAGGAGCAGCAGCACCCAGAGGAGCACAGACATGTACATGCAGGAGCGGCAGCACGCAGAGGAGCACAGACATGTACATGCAGGAGCAGCAGCACCCAGAGGAGCACAGACATGTACATGCAGGAGCAGCAGCTCTCCCAGCACCCAGAGGAGCGCAGACGTGTACATGCAGGAGCAGCAGCACCCAGAGGAGCACAGACATGTACATGCAGGAGCAGCAGTACCCAGAGGAGTACAGACGTGTACATGCAGGAGCAGCAGTACCCAGAGGAGTACAGACATGTACATGCAGGAGCAGCAGCACCCAGAGGAGCACAGACATGTACATGCAGGAGCAGCAGCACCCAGAGGAGCACAGACATGTACATGCAGGAGCGGCAGCACCCAGAGGAGCACAGACATGTACATGCAGGAGCGGCAGCACCCAGAGGAGCACAGACATGTACATGCAGGAGCGGCAGCACCCAGAGGAGCACAGACATGTACATGCAGGAGCAGTAGCACCCAGAGGAGCACAGACGTGTACATGCAGGAGCGGCAGCACCCAGAGGAGCACAGACGTGTACATGCAGGAGCAGCAGCACCCAGAGGAGCACAGACATGTACATGCAGGAGCAGCAGCACCCAGAGGAGCACAGACATGTACATGCAGGAGCAGCAGCACCCAGAGGAGCACAGACATGTACATGCAGGAGCAGCAGCACAGACATGTACATGCAGGAGCAGCAGCACCCAGAGGAGCACAGACATGTACATGCAGGAGCGGCAGCACCCAGAGGAGCACAGACATGTACATGCAGGAGCGGCAGCACCCAGAGGAGCACAGACATGTACATGCAGGAGCAGCAGCACCCAGAGGAGCACAGACATGTACATACAGGAGCAGCAGCACCCAGAGGAGCACAGACATGTACATGCAGGAGCAGCAGCACCCAGAGGAGCACATACATGTACATGCAGGAGCGGCAGCACCCAGAGGAGCACAGACATGTACATGCAGGAGCATCAGCACCCAGAGGAGCACAGACATGTACATGCAGGAGCAGCAGCACCCAGAGGAGCACAGACATGTACATGCAGGAGCAGCAGCACCCAGAGGAGCACAGACATGTACATGCAGGAGCAGCAGCAAACAGAGGAGAACAGACGTGTACATGCAGGAGCAGCAGCACCCAGAGCAGCACAGACATGTACATGCAGGAGCAGCAGCACCCAGAGGAGCGCAGACATGTACATGCAGGAGCAGCAGCACCCAGAGGAGCACAGACGTGTACACGCAGGAGCAGCAGCACCCAGAGGAGCACAGACGTGTACACGCAGGAGCAGCAGCACTCAGAGGAGCACAGACGTGTACATGCAGGAGCAGCAGCACCCAGAGGAGCACAGACATGTACATGCAGGAGCAGCAGCACCCAGAGGAGCACAGTCATGTACATGCAGGAGCAGCAGCACCCAGAGGAGCACAGACATGTACATGCAGGAGCAGCAGCACCCAGAGGAGCACAGACGTGTACATGCAGGAGCAGCAGCACCCAGAGGAGCACAGACGTGTACATGCAGGAGCAGCAGCACCCAGAGGAGCACAGACATGTACATGGAGGAGCAGCAGCACCCAGAGGAGCAGACACGTACATGCAGGAGCAGCAGCACCCAGAGGAGCACAGACATGTACATGCAGGAGCAGCAGCACCCAGAGGAGCACAGACATGTACATGCAGGAGCAGCAGCACCCAGAGGAGCAGACATGTACATGCAGGAGCAGCAGCACCCAGAGGAGCACAGACATGTACGTGCAGGAGCAGCACCCAGAGGAGCAGACATGTACATGCAGGAGCAGCAGCACCCAGAGGAGCACAGACATGTACATGCAGGAGTAGCAGCACCCAGAGGAGTACAGACATGTACATGCAGGAGCAGCAGCACCCAGAGGAGCACAGACATGTACATGCAGGAGCAGCGGCACCCAGAGGAGCACAGACGTGTACATGCAGGAGTGGCAGCACCCAGAGGAGCACAGACGTCTACATGCAGAAGTAGCAGCACCCAGAGGAGCACAGACATGTACATGCAGGAGCAGCAGCACCCAGAGGAGCACAGACATGTACATGCAGGAGCAGCAGCACCCAGAGGAGCACAGACGTGTACATGCAGGAGCAGCGGCACCCAGAGGAGCACAGACGTGTACATGCAGGAGCAGCAGCACCCAGAGGAGCACAGACATGTACATGCAGGAGCAGCGGCACCCAGAGGAGCACAGACGTGTACATGCAGGAGTGGCAGCACCCAGAGGAGCACAGACATGTACATGCAGGAGCAGCGGCACCCAGAGGAGCACAGACGTGTACATGCAGGAGTGGCAGCACCCAGAGGAGCACAGACGTCTACATGCAGAAGTAGCAGCACCCAGAGGAGCACAGACGTGTACATGCAGGAGCAGCGGCACCCAGAGGAGCACAGACGTGTACATGCAGGAGCAGCAGCACCCAGAGGAGCACAGACATGTACATGCAGGAGCAGCGGCACCCAGAGGAGCACAGACGTGTACATGCAGGAGTGGCAGCACCCAGAGGAGTACAGATGTGTACATGCAGGAGCAGCAGCACCCAGAGGAGCACAGACGTGTACATGCAGGAGCGGCAGCACCCAGAGGAGCACAGACATGTACATGCAGGAGCCGCAGCACCCAGAGGAGCACAGACATGTACATGCAGGAGCAGCAGCACCCAGAGGAGCACAGACGTGTACATGCAGGAGTGGCAGCACCCAGAGGAGCACAGACATGTACATGCAGGAGCAGCAGCACCCAGAGGAGCACAGACATGTACATGCAGGAGCGGCAGCACGCAGAGGAGCACAGACATGTACATGCAGGAGCAGCAGCACCCAGAGGAGCACAGACATGTACATGCAGGAGCAGCAGCTCTCCCAGCACCCAGAGGAGCGCAGACGTGTACATGCAGGAGCAGCAGCACCCAGAGGAGCACAGACGTGTACATGCAGGAGCAGCAGCACCCAGAGGAGCGCAGACGTGTACATGCAGGAGCAGCAGTACCCAGAGGAGTACAGACATGTACATGCAGGAGCAGCAGCACCCAGAGGAGCACAGACATGTACATGCAGGAGCAGCAGCACCCAGAGGAGCACAGACATGTACATGCAGGAGCGGCAGCACCCAGAGGAGCACAGACATGTACATGCAGGAGCGGCAGCACCCAGAGGAGCACAGACATGTACATGCAGGAGCGGCAGCACCCAGAGGAGCACAGACATGTACATGCAGGAGCAGTAGCACCCAGAGGAGCACAGACGTGTACATGCAGGAGCGGCAGCACCCAGAGGAGCACAGACGTGTACATGCAGGAGCAGCAGCACCCAGAGGAGCACAGACATGTACATGCAGGAGCAGCAGCACCCAGAGGAGCACAGACATGTACATGCAGGAGCAGCAGCACCCAGAGGAGCACAGACATGTACATGCAGGAGCAGCAGCACAGACATGTACATGCAGGAGCAGCAGCACCCAGAGGAGCACAGACATGTACATGCAGGAGCGGCAGCACCCAGAGGAGCACAGACATGTACATGCAGGAGCGGCAGCACCCAGAGGAGCACAGACATGTACATGCAGGAGCAGCAGCACCCAGAGGAGCACAGACATGTACATACAGGAGCAGCAGCACCCAGAGGAGCACAGACATGTACATGCAGGAGCAGCAGCACCCAGAGGAGCACATACATGTACATGCAGGAGCGGCAGCACCCAGAGGAGCACAGACATGTACATGCAGGAGCATCAGCACCCAGAGGAGCACAGACATGTACATGCAGGAGCAGCAGCACCCAGAGGAGCACAGACATGTACATGCAGGAGCAGCAGCACCCAGAGGAGCACAGACATGTACATGCAGGAGCAGCAGCAAACAGAGGAGAACAGACGTGTACATGCAGGAGCAGCAGCACCCAGAGCAGCACAGACATGTACATGCAGGAGCAGCAGCACCCAGAGGAGCGCAGACATGTACATGCAGGAGCAGCAGCACCCAGAGGAGCGCAGACATGTACATGCAGGAGCAGCAGCACCCAGAGGAGCACAGACGTGAACACGCAGTAGCAGCAGCACCCAGAGGAGCACAGACGTGTACACGCAGGAGCAGCAGCACTCAGAGGAGCACAGACGTGTACATGCAGGAGCAGCAGCACCCAGAGCAGCACAGACATGTACATGCAGGAGCAGCAGCACCCAGAGGAGCGCAGACATGTACATGCAGGAGCAGCAGCACCCAGAGGAGCACAGACGTGTACACGCAGGAGCAGCAGCACCCAGAGGAGCACAGACGTGTACACGCAGGAGCAGCAGCACTCAGAGGAGCACAGACGTGTACATGCAGGAGCAGCAGCACCCAGAGGAGCACAGACATGTACATGCAGGAGCAGCAGCACCCAGAGGAGCACAGTCATGTACATGCAGGAGCAGCAGCACCCAGAGGAGCACAGACATGTACATGCAGGAGCAGCAGCACCCAGAGGAGCACAGACGTGTACATGCAGGAGCAGCAGCACCCAGAGGAGCACAGACGTGTACATGCAGGAGCAGCAGCACCCAGAGGAGCACAGACATGTACATGGAGGAGCAGCAGCACCCAGAGGAGCAGACACGTACATGCAGGAGCAGCAGCACCCAGAGGAGCACAGACATGTACATGCAGGAGCAGCAGCACCCAGAGGAGCACAGACATGTACATGCAGGAGCAGCAGCACCCAGAGGAGCAGACATGTACATGCAGGAGCAGCAGCACCCAGAGGAGCACAGACATGTACGTGCAGGAGCAGCACCCAGAGGAGCAGACATGTACATGCAGGAGCAGCAGCACCCAGAGGAGCACAGACATGTACATGCAGGAGTAGCAGCACCCAGAGGAGTACAGACATGTACATGCAGGAGCAGCAGCACCCAGAGGAGCACAGACATGTACATGCAGGAGCAGCGGCACCCAGAGGAGCACAGACGTGTACATGCAGGAGTGGCAGCACCCAGAGGAGCACAGACGTCTACATGCAGAAGTAGCAGCACCCAGAGGAGCACAGACATGTACATGCAGGAGCAGCAGCACCCAGAGGAGCACAGACATGTACATGCAGGAGCAGCAGCACCCAGAGGAGCACAGACGTGTACATGCAGGAGCAGCGGCACCCAGAGGAGCACAGACGTGTACATGCAGGAGCAGCAGCACCCACAGGAGCACAGACATGTACATGCAGGAGCAGCGGCACCCAGAGGAGCACAGACGTGTACATGCAGGAGTGGCAGCACCCAGAGGAGCACAGACATGTACATGCAGGAGCAGCGGCACCCAGAGGAGCACAGACGTGTACATGCAGGAGTGGCAGCACCCAGAGGAGCACAGACGTGTACATGCAGGAGCAGCAGCACCCAGAGGAGCACAGACATGTACATGCAGGAGCAGCGGCACCCAGAGGAGCACAGACGTGTACATGCAGGAGTGGCAGCACCCAGAGGAGTACAGATGTGTACATGCAGGAGCAGCAGCACCCAGAGGAGCACAGACGTGTACATGCAGGAGCGGCAGCACCCAGAGGAGCACAGACATGTACATGCAGGAGCCGCAGCACCCAGAGGAGCACAGACATGTACATGCAGGAGCAGCAGCACCCAGAGGAGCACAGACGTGTACATGCAGGAGTGGCAGCACCCAGAGGAGCACAGACATGTACATGCAGGAGCAGCAGCACCCAGAGGAGCACAGACATGTACATGCAGGAGCGGCAGCACGCAGAGGAGCACAGACATGTACATGCAGGAGCAGCAGCACCCAGAGGAGCACAGACATGTACATGCAGGAGCAGCAGCTCTCCCAGCACCCAGAGGAGCGCAGACGTGTACATGCAGGAGCAGCAGCACCCAGAGGAGCACAGACGTGTACATGCAGGAGCAGCAGCACCCAGAGGAGCGCAGACGTGTACATGCAGGAGCAGCAGTACCCAGAGGAGCACAGACATGTACATGCAGGAGCAGCAGCACCCAGAGGAGCACAGACATGTACATGCAGGAGCAGCAGCACCCAGAGGAGCACAGACATGTACATGCAGGAGCGGCAGCACCCAGAGGAGCACAGACATGTACATGCAGGAGCGGCAGCACCCAGAGGAGCACAGACATGTACATGCAGGAGCGGCAGCACCCAGAGGAGCACAGACATGTACATGCAGGAGCAGTAGCACCCAGAGGAGCACAGACGTGTACATGCAGGAGCGGCAGCACCCAGAGGAGCACAGACGTGTACATGCAGGAGCAGCAGCACCCAGAGGAGCACAGACATGTACATGCAGGAGCAGCAGCACCCAGAGGAGCACAGACATGTACATGCAGGAGCAGCAGCACCCAGAGGAGCACAGACATGTACATGCAGGAGCAGCAGCACAGACATGTACATGCAGGAGCAGCAGCACCCAGAGGAGCACAGACATGTACATGCAGGAGCGGCAGCACCCAGAGGAGCACAGACATGTACATGCAGGAGCGGCAGCACCCAGAGGAGCACAGACATGTACATGCAGGAGCAGCAGCACCCAGAGGAGCACAGACATGTACATACAGGAGCAGCAGCACCCAGAGGAGCACAGACATGTACATGCAGGAGCAGCAGCACCCAGAGGAGCACATACATGTACATGCAGGAGCGGCAGCACCCAGAGGAGCACAGACATGTACATGCAGGAGCATCAGCACCCAGAGGAGCACAGACATGTACATGCAGGAGCAGCAGCACCCAGAGGAGCACAGACATGTACATGCAGGAGCAGCAGCACCCAGAGGAGCACAGACATGTACATGCAGGAGCAGCAGCAAACAGAGGAGAACAGACGTGTACATGCAGGAGCAGCAGCACCCAGAGCAGCACAGACATGTACATGCAGGAGCAGCAGCACCCAGAGGAGCGCAGACATGTACATGCAGGAGCAGCAGCACCCAGAGGAGCACAGACGTGAACACGCAGGAGCAGCAGCACCCAGAGGAGCACAGACGTGTACACGCAGGAGCAGCAGCACTCAGAGGAGCACAGACGTGTACATGCAGGAGCAGCAGCACCCAGAGGAGCACAGACATGTACATGCAGGAGCAGCAGCACCCAGAGGAGCACAGTCATGTACATGCAGGAGCAGCAGCACCCAGAGGAGCACAGACATGTACATGCAGGAGCAGCAGCACCCAGAGGAGCACAGACGTGTACATGCAGGAGCAGCAGCACCCAGAGGAGCACAGACGTGTACATGCAGGAGCAGCAGCACCCAGAGGAGCACAGACATGTACATGGAGGAGCAGCAGCACCCAGAGGAGCAGACACGTACATGCAGGAGCAGCAGCACCCAGAGGAGCACAGACATGTACATGCAGGAGCAGCAGCACCCAGAGGAGCACAGACATGTACATGCAGGAGCAGCAGCACCCAGAGGAGCAGACATGTACATGCAGGAGCAGCAGCACCCAGAGGAGCACAGACATGTACGTGCAGGAGCAGCACCCAGAGGAGCAGACATGTACATGCAGGAGCAGCAGCACCCAGAGGAGCACAGACATGTACATGCAGGAGTAGCAGCACCCAGAGGAGTACAGACATGTACATGCAGGAGCAGCAGCACCCAGAGGAGCACAGACATGTACATGCAGGAGCAGCACCCAGAGGAGCACAGACATGTACATGCAGGAGCGGCAGCACCCAGAGGAGCACAGACATGTACATGCAGGAGCGGCAGCTCTTCCAGCACCCAGAGGAGTACAGACATGCACATGCAGGAGCAGCAGCTCCCAGAGGAGCACAGACGTGTACATGCAGGAGCGGCAGCACCCAGAGGAGCACAGACATGTACATGCAGGAGCAGCAGCACCCAGAGGAGAACAGACGTGTACATGCAGGAGCAGCAGCACCCAGAGGAGCACAGACATGTACATGCAGGAGCGGCAGCACCCAGAGGAGCACAGACATGTACATGCAGGAGCAGCAGCACCCAGAGGAGCACAGACGTGTACATGCAGGAGCGGCAGCACCCAGAGGAGCACAGACATGTACATGCAGGAGCAGCAGCACCCAGAGGAGCACAGACGTGTACATGCAGGAGCAGCACCCAGAGGAGCACAGACATGTACATGCAGCAGCACCCAGAGGAGCACAGACATGTACATGCAGGAGCAGCAGCACCCAGAGTAGTACAGACATGTACATGCAGGAGCAGCAGCACCCAGAGGAGCACAGACGTGTACATGCAGGAGCGGCAGCACCCAGAGGAGCACAGACGTGTACATGCAGAAGTAGCAGCTCCCAGAGGAGCACAGACGTGTACATGCAGGAGCAGAAGCACCCCGAGGAGCACGGACGTGTACATGCAGGAGCAGCAGCACCCAGAGGAGCACGGACGTGTACATGCAGGAGCAGCAGCACCCAGAGGAGCACGGACGTGTACATGCAGGAGCAGCAGCACCCAGAGGAGCGCAGACATGTACATGCAGGAGCAGCAGCACCCAGAGGAGCGCAGACATGTACATGCAGGAGCAGCAGCACCCAGAGGAGCGCAGACATGTACATGCAGGAGCAGCAGCACCCAGAGGAGCACAGACATGTACATGCAGGAGCAGCAACACCCAGAGGAGCACAGACATGTACATGCAGGAGCAGCAGCACCCAGAGGAGCACTTACGTGTACATGCAGGAGCAGCAGCACCCAGAGGAGCACAGACATGTACATGCAGGAGCAGCAGCACCCAGAGGAGCGCAGACATGTACATGCAGGAGCAGCAGCACCCAGAGGAGCACAGACGTGTACATGCAGGAGCAGCACCCAGAGGAGCACAGACATGTACATGCAGGAGCAGCACCCAGAGGAGTACAGACATGTACATGCAGGAGCAGCACCCAGAGGAGCACAGACATGTACGTGCAGGAGCAGCAGCACCCAGAGGAGCACAGACATGTACGTGCAGGAGCAGCAGCACCCAGAGGAGCACAGACATGTACGTGCAGGAGCAGCACCCAGAGGAGCACAGACATGTACATGCAGGAGCAGCACCCAGAGGAGTACAGACATGTACATGCAGGAGCAGCACCCAGAGGAGCACAGACATGTACGTGCAGGAGCAGCAGCACCCAGAGGAGCACAGACATGTACGTGCAGGAGCAGCAGCACCCAGAGGAGCACAGACGTGTACATGCAGGAGCAGCAGCACCCAGAGGAGCACAGACGTGTACATGCAGGAGCAGCAGCACCCAGAGGAGCACAGACGTGTACATGCAGGAGCAGCAGCACCCAGAGGAGCACAGACGTGTACATGCAGGAGCAGCAGCACCCAGAGGAGCACAGACATGTACATGCAGGAGCAGCAGCACCCAGAGGAGCACAGACGTGTACATGCAGGAGCAGCACCCAGAGGAGCACAGACATGTACATGCAGGAGCAGCACCCAGAGGAGCACAGACATGTGCGTGCAGGAGCAGCAGCACCCAGAGGAGCACAGACATGTACATGCAGGAGCAGCAGCACCCAGAGGAGCACAGACATGTACATGCAGGAGCAGCACCCAGAGGAGCACAGACATGTACATGCAGGAGCAGCACCCAGAGGAGCACAGACATGTACATGCAGGAGCAGCAGCACCCAGAGGAGCACAGACATGTACATGCAGGAGCAGCACCCAGAGGAGCACAGACATGTACATGCAGGAGCGGCAGCACCCAGAGGAGCACAGACGTGTACATGCAGGAGCGGCAGCACCCAGAAGAGCACAGACATGTACATGCAGGAGCAGTAGCACCCAGAGGAGCACAGACGTGTACATGCAGGAGCGGCAGCACCCGGAGGAGCACAGACGTGTACATGCAGGAGCAGCAGCACCCAGAGGAGCACAGACATGTACATGCAGGAGCAGCAGCACCCAGAGGAGCACAGACATGTACATGCAGGAGCAGCAGCACCCAGAGGAGCACAGACATGTACATGCAGGAGCAGCAGCACAGACATGTACATGCAGGAGCAGCAGCACCCAGAGGAGCACAGACATGTACATGCAGGAGCGGCAGCACCCAGAGGAGCACAGACATGTACATGCAGGAGCGGCAGCACCCAGAGGAGCGCAGACATGTACATGCAGGAGCGGCAGCACCCAGAGGAGCACAGACATGTACATGCAGGAGCATCAGCACCCAGAGGAGCACAGACATGTACATGCAGGAGCAGCAGCACCCAGAGGAGCACAGACATGTACATGCAGGAGCAGCAGCACCCAGAGGAGCACAGACATGTACATGCAGGAGCAGCAGCAAACAGAGGAGAACAGACGTGTACATGCAGGAGCAGCAGCACCCAGAGCAGCACAGACATGTACATGCAGGAGCAGCAGCACCCAGAGGAGCGCAGACATGTACATGCAGGAGCAGCAGCACCCAGAGGAGCACAGACGTGTACACGCAGGAACAGCAGCACCCAGAGGAGCACAGACGTGTACACGCAGGAGCAGCAGCACCCAGAGGAGCACAGACATGTACACGCAGGAGCAGCAGCACCCAGAGGAGCACAGTCATGTACATGCAGGAGCAGCAGCACCCAGAGGAGCACAGACATGTACATGCAGGAGCAGCAGCACCCAGAGGAGCACAGACGTGTACATGCAGGAGCAGCAGCACCCAGAGGAGCACAGACGTGTACATGCAGGAGCAGCAGCACCCAGAGGAGCACAGACATGTACATGGAGGAGCAGCAGCACCCAGAGGAGCAGACACGTACATGCAGGAGCAGCAGCACCCAGAGGAGCACAGACATGTACATGCAGGAGCAGCAGCACCCAGAGGAGCACAGACATGTACATGCAGGAGCAGCAGCACCCAGAGGAGCAGACATGTACATGCAGGAGCAGCAGCACCCAGAGGAGCACAGACATGTACGTGCAGGAGCAGCACCCAGAGGAGCAGACATGTACATGCAGGAGCAGCAGCACCCAGAGGAGCACAGACATGTACATGCAGGAGTAGCAGCACCCAGAGGAGTACAGACATGTACATGCAGGAGCAGCAGCACCCAGAGGAGCACAGACATGTACATGCAGGAGCAGCACCCAGAGGAGCACAGACATGTACATGCAGGAGCGGCAGCACCCAGAGGAGCACAGACATGTACATGCAGGAGCGGCAGCTCTTCCAGCACCCAGAGGAGTACAGACATGCACATGCAGGAGCAGCAGCTCCCAGAGGAGCACAGACGTGTACATGCAGGAGCGGCAGCACCCAGAGGAGCACAGACATGTACATGCAGGAGCAGCAGCACCCAGAGGAGAACAGACGTGTACATGCAGGAGCAGCAGCACCCAGAGGAGCACAGACATGTACATGCAGCAGCACCCAGAGGAGCACAGACATGTACATGCAGGAGCGGCAGCACCCAGAGGAGCACAGACATGTACATGCAGGAGCAGCAGCACCCAGAGGAGCACAGACGTGTACATGCAGGAGCGGCAGCACCCAGAGGAGCACAGACATGTACATGCAGGAGCAGCAGCACCCAGAGGAGCACAGACATGTACATGCAGCAGCACCCAGAGGAGCACAGACATGTACATGCAGGAGCAGCAGCACCCAGAGTAGTACAGACATGTACATGCAGGAGTAGCAGCTCCCAGAGGAGCACAGACATGTACATGCAGGAGCAGCAGCACCCAGAGGAGCACAGACGTGTACATGCAGGAGCGGCAGCACCCAGAGGAGCACAGACGTGTACATGCAGAAGTAGCAGCTCCCAGAGGAGCACAGACGTGTACATGCAGGAGCAGAAGCACCCAGAGGAGCACGGACGTGTACATGCAGGAGCAGCAGCACCCAGAGGAGCACGGACGTGTACATGCAGGAGCAGCAGCACCCAGAGGAGCACGGACGTGTACATGCAGGAGCAGCAGCACCCAGAGGAGCGCAGACATGTACATGCAGGAGCAGCAGCACCCAGAGGAGCGCAGACATGTACATGCAGGAGCAGCAGCACCCAGAGGAGCGCAGACATGTACATGCAGGAGCAGCAGCACCCAGAGGAGCACAGACATGTACATGCAGGAGCAGCAACACCCAGAGGAGCACAGACATGTACATGCAGGAGCAGCAGCACCCAGAGGAGCACTTACGTGTACATGCAGGAGCAGCAGCACCCAGAGGAGCACAGACATGTACATGCAGGAGCAGCAGCACCCAGAGGAGCACAGACATGTACGTGCAGGAGCAGCAGCACCCAGAGGAGCACAGACATGTACGTGCAGGAGCAGCACCCAGAGGAGCACAGACATGTACATGCAGGAGCAGCACCCAGAGGAGTACAGACATGTACATGCAGGAGCAGCACCCAGAGGAGCACAGACATGTACGTGCAGGAGCAGCAGCACCCAGAGGAGCACAGACATGTACGTGCAGGAGCAGCAGCACCCAGAGGAGCACAGACGTGTACATGCAGGAGCAGCAGCACCCAGAGGAGCACAGACGTGTACATGCAGGAGCAGCAGCACCCAGAGGAGCACAGACGTGTACATGCAGGAGCAGCAGCACCCAGAGGAGCACAGACGTGTACATGCAGGAGCAGCAGCACCCAGAGGAGCACAGACATGTACATGCAGGAGCAGCAGCACCCAGAGGAGCACAGACGTGTACATGCAGGAGCAGCACCCAGAGGAGCACAGACATGTACATGCAGGAGCAGCACCCAGAGGAGCACAGACATGTGCGTGCAGGAGCAGCAGCACCCAGAGGAGCACAGACATGTACATGCAGGAGCAGCAGCACCCAGAGGAGCACAGACATGTACATGCAGGAGCAGCACCCAGAGGAGCACAGACATGTACATGCAGGAGCAGCACCCAGAGGAGCACAGACATGTACATGCAGGAGCAGCAGCACCCAGAGGAGCACAGACATGTACATGCAGGAGCAGCACCCAGAGGAGCACAGACATGTACATGCAGGAGCGGCAGCACCCAGAGGAGCACAGACGTGTACATGCAGGAGCGGCAGCACCCAGAGGAGCACAGACATGTACATGCAGGAGCAGCAGCACCCAGAGGAGTACAGACGTGTACATGCAGGAGCAGCAGCACCCAGAGGAGCACAGACATGTACATGCAGGAGCAGCAGCACCCAGAGGAGCACAGACGTGTACATGCAGCAGCACCCAGAGGAGCACAGACATGTACATGCAGGAGCAGCAGCACCCAGAGTAGTACAGACATGTACATGCAGGAGTAGCAGCTCCCAGAGGAGCACAGACATGTACATGCAGGAGCAGCAGCACCCAGAGTAGTACAGACATGTACATGCAGGAGTAGCAGCTCCCAGAGGAGCACAGACATGTACATGCAGGAGCAGCAGCACCCAGAGGAGCACAGACATGTACATGCAGGAGCAGCAGCACCCAGAGTAGTACAGACATGTACATGCAGGAGTAGCAGCTCCCAGAGGAGCACAGACGTGTACATGCAGGAGCAGCAGCACCCAGAGGAGCACAGACGTGTACATGCAGGAGCGGCAGCACCCAGAGGAGCACAGACGTGTACATGCAGGAGCAGCAGCACCCAGAGGAGCACAGACGTGTACATGCAGGAGCAGCAGCACCCAGAGGAGCACAGACATGTACATGCAGGAGCAGAAGCACCCAGAGGAGCACGGATGTGTACATGCAGGAGCAGCAGCACCCAGAGGAGCACGGACGTGTACATGCAGGAGCAGCAGCACCCAGAGGAGCACGGACGTGTACATGCAGGAGCAGCAGCACCCAGAGGAGCGCGGACATGTACATGCAGTAGCAGCAGCACCCAGAGGAGCGCAGACATGTACATGCAGGAGCAGCAGCACCCAGAGGAGCACAGACGTGTACATGCAGGAGCAGCAGCACCCAGAGGAGCGCAGACATGTACATGCAGGAGCAGCAGCACCCAGAGGAGCGCAGACATGTACATGCAGGAGCAGCAGCACCCAGAGGAGCGCAGACATGTACATGCAGGAGCAGCAACATCCAGAGGAGCGCAGACATGTACATGCAGGAGCAGCAGCACCCAGAGGAGCGCAGACATGTACATGCAGGAGCAGCAGCACCCAGAGGAGCACTTACGTGTACATGCAGGAGCAGCAGCACCCAGAGGAGCACAGACATGTACATGCAGTAGCAGCAGCACCCAGAGGAGCACAGACATGTACATGCAGGAGCAGCAGCACCCAGAGGAGCACAGACATGTACGTGCAGGAGCAGCAGCACCCAGAGGAGCACAGACATGTACGTGCAGGAGCAGCACCCAGAGGAGCACAGACATGTACATGCAGGAGCAGCACCCAGAGGAGTACAGACATGTACATGCAGGAGCAGCACCCAGAGGAGAACAGACATGTACGTGCAGGAGCAGCAGCACCCAGAGGAGCACAGACATGTACGTGCAGGAGCAGCAGCACCCAGACGAGCACAGACGTGTACATGCAGGAGCAGCAGCACCCAGAGGAGCACAGACATGTACGTGCAGGAGCAGCAGCACCCAGAGGAGCACAGACATGTACATGCAGGAGCAGCAGCACCCAGAGGAGCACAGACGTGTACATGCAGGAGCAGCAGCACCCAGAGGAGCACAGACGTGTACATGCAGGAGCAGCAGCACCCAGAGGAGCACAGACGTGTACATGCAGGAGAAGCAGCACCCAGAGGAGCACAGACATGTACATGCAGGAGCAGCAGCACCCAGAGGAGCACAGACATGTACATGCAGGAGCAGCAGCACCCAGAGGAGCACAGACGTGTACGTGCAGGAGCAGCACCCAGAGGAGCACAGACATGTACGTGCAGGAGCAACACCCAGAGGAGCACAGACATGTACGTGCAGGAGCAGCAGCACCCAGAGGAGCACAGACATGTACATGCAGGAGCAGCAGCACCCAGAGGAGCACAGACATGTACATGCAGGAGCAGCAGCACCCAGAGGAGCACAGACATGTACGTGCAGGAGCAGCAGCACCCAGAGGAGCACAGACATGTACGTGCAGGAGCAGCAGCACCCAGAGGAGCACAGACGTGTACGTGCAGGAGCAGCAGCACCCAGAGGAGCACAGACGTGTACGTGCAGGAGCAGCAGCACCCAGAGGAGCACAGACGTGTACATGCAGGAGCAGCAGCACCCAGAGGAGCACAGACGTGTACATGCAGGAGCAGCAGCACCCAGAGGAGCACAGACGTGTACATGCAGGAGCAGCAGCACCCAGAGGAGCACAGACATGTACATGCAGGAGCAGCAGCACCCAGAGGAGCACAGACATGTACATGCAGGAGCAGCAGCACCCAGAGGAGCACAGACGTGTACATGCAGGAGCAGCAGCACCCAGAGGAGCACAGACATGTACATGCAGGAGCAGCAGCACCCAGAGGAGCACAGACATGTACATGCAGCAGCACCCAGAGGAGCACAGACGTGTACATGCAGGAGCACCAGCACCCAGAGGAGCACAGACGTGTACATGCAGGAGCAGCAGCACCCAGAGGAGCACAGACATGTACATGCAGGAGCAGCAGCACCCAGAGGAGCACAGACATGTACATGCAGGAGCAGCAGCACCCAGAGGAGCGCAGACATGTACATGCAGGAGCAGCAGCACCCAGAGGAGCACAGACATGTACATGCAGGAGCAGCAGCACCCAGAGGAGCACAGACGTGTACATGCAGGAGCAGCAGCACCCAGAGGAGCATAGACATGTACATGCAGGAGCAGCAGCACCCAGAGGAGCACGGATGTGTACATGCAGGAGCAGCAGCACCCAGAGGAGCACAGACGTGTACATGCAGGAGCAGCAGCACCCAGAGGAGCACAGACGTGTACATGCAGGAGCAGCAGCACCCAGAGGAGCACAGACGTGTACATGCAGGAGCAGCAGCACCCAGAGGAGCACAGACATGTACATGCAGGAGCAGCAGCACCCAGAGGAGCACAGACATGTACATGCAGGAGCAGCAGCACCCAGAGGAGCACAGACGTGTACATGCAGGAGCAGCAGCACCCAGAGGAGCACAGACGTGTACATGCAGGAGCAGCAGCACCCAGAGGAGCACGGACATGTACATGCAGGAGCAGCAGCACCCAGAGGAGCACAGACATGTACATGCAGGAGCAGCAGCACCCAGAGGAGCACAGACATGTACATGCAGGAGCAGCAGCACCCAGAGGAGCACAGACATGTACATGCAGGAGCAGCAGCACCCAGAGGAGCGCAGACGTGTACATGCAGGAGCAGCAGCTCTCCCAGCACCCAGAGGAGCACAGACATGTACATGCAGGAGCAGCAGCACCCAGAGGAGCACAGACATGTACATGCAGGAGCAGCAGCACCCAGAGGAGCACAGACGTGTACATGCAGGAGCAGCAACACCCAGAGGAGCACAGACATGTACATGCAGGAGCAGCAGCACCCAGAGGATACAGACGTGTACATGCAGGAGCAGCAGCTCTCCCAGCACCCAGAGGAGCACAGACATGTACATGCAGGAGCAGCAGCACCCAGAGGAGCACAGACATGTACGTGCAGGAGCAGCAGCACCCAGAGGAGCACAGACATGTACGTGCAGGAGCAGCAGCACCCAGAGGAGCACAGACGTGTACGTGCAGGAGCAGCAGCACCCAGAGGAGCACAGACGTGTACGTGCAGGAGCAGCAGCACCCAGAGGAGCACAGACGTGTACATGCAGGAGCAGCAGCACCCAGAGGAGCACAGACGTGTACATGCAGGAGCAGCAGCACCCAGAGGAGCACAGACGTGTACATGCAGGAGCAGCAGCACCCAGAGGAGCACAGACGTGTACATGCAGGAGCAGCAGCACCCAGAGGAGCACAGACGTGTACATGCAGGAGCAGCAGCACCCAGAGGAGCACAGACGTGTACATGCAGGAGCAGCAGCACCCAGAGGAGCACAGACGTGTACATGCAGGAGCAGCAGCACCCAGAGGAGCACAGACATGTACATGCAGGAGCAGCAGCACCCAGAGGAGCACAGACATGTACATGCAGGAGCAGCAGCACCCAGAGGAGCACAGACGTGTACATGCAGGAGCAGCAGCACCCAGAGGAGCACAGACATGTACATGCAGGAGCAGCAGCACCCAGAGGAGCACAGACATGTACATGCAGCAGCACCCAGAGGAGCACAGACGTGTACATGCAGGAGCACCAGCACCCAGAGGAGCACAGACGTGTACATGCAGGAGCAGCAGCACCCAGAGGAGCACAGACATGTACATGCAGGAGCAGCAGCACCCAGAGGAGCACAGACATGTACATGCAGGAGCAGCAGCACCCAGAGGAGCGCAGACATGTACATGCAGGAGCAGCAGCACCCAGAGGAGCACAGACATGTACATGCAGGAGCAGCAGCACCCAGAGGAGCACAGACGTGTACATGCAGGAGCAGCAGCACCCAGAGGAGCATAGACATGTACATGCAGGAGCAGCAGCACCCAGAGGAGCACGGATGTGTACATGCAGGAGCAGCAGCACCCAGAGGAGCACAGACGTGTACATGCAGGAGCAGCAGCACCCAGAGGAGCACAGACGTGTACATGCAGGAGCAGCAGCACCCAGAGGAGCACAGACGTGTACATGCAGGAGCAGCAGCACCCAGAGGAGCACAGACATGTACATGCAGGAGCAGCAGCACCCAGAGGAGCACAGACATGTACATGCAGGAGCAGCAGCACCCAGAGGAGCACAGACGTGTACATGCAGGAGCAGCAGCACCCAGAGGAGCACAGACGTGTACATGCAGGAGCAGCAGCACCCAGAGGAGCACGGACATGTACATGCAGGAGCAGCAGCACCCAGAGGAGCACAGACATGTACATGCAGGAGCAGCAGCACCCAGAGGAGCACAGACATGTACATGCAGGAGCAGCAGCACCCAGAGGAGCACAGACATGTACATGCAGGAGCAGCAGCACCCAGAGGAGCGCAGACGTGTACATGCAGGAGCAGCAGCTCTCCCAGCACCCAGAGGAGCACAGACATGTACATGCAGGAGCAGCAGCACCCAGAGGAGCACAGACATGTACATGCAGGAGCAGCAGCACCCAGAGGAGCACAGACGTGTACATGCAGGAGCAGCAGCACCCAGAGGAGCACAGACATGTACATGCAGGAGCAGCAGCACCCAGAGGAGCACAGACATGTACATGCAGGAGCAGCAGCACCCAGAGGAGCGCAGACGTGTACATGCAGGAGCAGCAGCTCTCCCAGCACCCAGAGGAGCACAGACATGTACATGCAGGAGCAGCAGCACCCAGAGGAGCACAGACATGTACATGCAGGAGCAGCAGCACCCAGAGGAGCACAGACGTGTACATGCAGGAGCAGCAACACCCAGAGGAGCACAGACATGTACATGCAGGAGCAGCAGCACCCAGAGGATACAGACATGTACATGCAGGAGCAGCAGCACCCAGAGGAGCACAGACATGTACATGCAGGAGCAGCAGCACCCAGAGGAGCGCAGACATGTACATGCAGGAGCAGCAGCACCCAGAGGAGCATAGACATGTACATGCAGGAGCAGCAGCACCCAGAGGAGCACGGATGTGTACATGCAGGAGCAGCAGCACCCAGAGGAGCACAGACGTGTACATGCAGGAGCAGCAGCACCCAGAGGAGCACAGACGTGTACATGCAGGAGCAGCAGCACCCAGAGGAGCACAGACGTGTACATGCAGGAGCAGCAGCACCCAGAGGAGCACAGACATGTACATGCAGGAGCAGCAGCACCCAGAGGAGCACAGACATGTACATGCAGGAGCAGCAGCACCCAGAGGAGCACAGACGTGTACATGCAGGAGCAGCAGCACCCAGAGGAGCACAGACGTGTACATGCAGGAGCAGCAGCACCCAGAGGAGCACGGACATGTACATGCAGGAGCAGCAGCACCCAGAGGAGCACAGACATGTACATGCAGGAGCAGCAGCACCCAGAGGAGCACAGACATGTACATGCAGGAGCAGCAGCACCCAGAGGAGCACAGACATGTACATGCAGGAGCAGCAGCACCCAGAGGAGCGCAGACGTGTACATGCAGGAGCAGCAGCACCCAGAGGAGCACAGACATGTACATGCAGGAGCAGCAGCACCCAGAGGAGCACAGACATGTACATGCAGGAGCAGCAGCACCCAGAGGAGCACAGACGTGTACATGCAGGAGCAGCAACACCCAGAGGAGCACAGACATGTACATGCAGGAGCAGCAGCACCCAGAGGATACAGACGTGTACATGCAGGAGCAGCAGCACCCAGAGGAGCACAGACATGTACATGCAGGAGCAGCAGCTCTCCCAGCACCCAGAGGAGCACAGACATGTACATGCAGGAGCAGCAGCACCCAGAGGAGCACAGACATGTACGTGCAGGAGCAGCAGCACCCAGAGGAGCACAGACATGTACGTGCAGGAGCAGCAGCACCCAGAGGAGCACAGACGTGTACGTGCAGGAGCAGCAGCACCCAGAGGAGCACAGACGTGTACGTGCAGGAGCAGCAGCACCCAGAGGAGCACAGACGTGTACATGCAGGAGCAGCAGCACCCAGAGGAGCACAGACGTGTACATGCAGGAGCAGCAGCACCCAGAGGAGCACAGACGTGTACATGCAGGAGCAGCAGCACCCAGAGGAGCACAGACGTGTACATGCAGGAGCAGCAGCACCCAGAGGAGCACAGACGTGTACATGCAGGAGCAGCAGCACCCAGAGGAGCACAGACGTGTACATGCAGGAGCAGCAGCACCCAGAGGAGCACAGACGTGTACATGCAGGAGCAGCAGCACCCAGAGGAGCACAGACATGTACATGCAGGAGCAGCAGCACCCAGAGGAGCACAGACGTGTACATGCAGGAGCACCAGCACCCAGAGGAGCACAGACGTGTACATGCAGGAGCAGCAGCACCCAGAGGAGCACAGACATGTACATGCAGGAGCAGCAGCACCCAGAGGAGCACAGACATGTACATGCAGGAGCAGCAGCACCCAGAGGAGCGCAGACATGTACATGCAGGAGCAGCAGCACCCAGAGGAGCACAGACATGTACATGCAGGAGCAGCAGCACCCAGAGGAGCACAGACGTGTACATGCAGGAGCAGCAGCACCCAGAGGAGCATAGACATGTACATGCAGGAGCAGCAGCACCCAGAGGAGCACGGATGTGTACATGCAGGAGCAGCAGCACCCAGAGGAGCACAGACGTGTACATGCAGGAGCAGCAGCACCCAGAGGAGCACAGACGTGTACATGCAGGAGCAGCAGCACCCAGAGGAGCACAGACGTGTACATGCAGGAGCAGCAGCACCCAGAGGAGCACAGACATGTACATGCAGGAGCAGCAGCACCCAGAGGAGCACAGACATGTACATGCAGGAGCAGCAGCACCCAGAGGAGCACAGACGTGTACATGCAGGAGCAGCAGCACCCAGAGGAGCACAGACGTGTACATGCAGGAGCAGCAGCACCCAGAGGAGCACGGACATGTACATGCAGGAGCAGCAGCACCCAGAGGAGCACAGACATGTACATGCAGGAGCAGCAGCACCCAGAGGAGCACAGACATGTACATGCAGGAGCAGCAGCACCCAGAGGAGCACAGACATGTACATGCAGGAGCAGCAGCACCCAGAGGAGCGCAGACGTGTACATGCAGGAGCAGCAGCTCTCCCAGCACCCAGAGGAGCACAGACATGTACATGCAGGAGCAGCAGCACCCAGAGGAGCACAGACATGTACATGCAGGAGCAGCAGCACCCAGAGGAGCACAGACGTGTACATGCAGGAGCAGCAACACCCAGAGGAGCACAGACATGTACATGCAGGAGCAGCAGCACCCAGAGGATACAGACATGTACATGCAGGAGCAGCAGCACCCAGAGGAGCACAGACATGTACATGCAGGAGCAGCAGCACCCAGAGGAGCGCAGACATGTACATGCAGGAGCAGCAGCACCCAGAGGAGCATAGACATGTACATGCAGGAGCAGCAGCACCCAGAGGAGCACGGATGTGTACATGCAGGAGCAGCAGCACCCAGAGGAGCACAGACGTGTACATGCAGGAGCAGCAGCACCCAGAGGAGCACAGACGTGTACATGCAGGAGCAGCAGCACCCAGAGGAGCACAGACGTGTACATGCAGGAGCAGCAGCACCCAGAGGAGCACAGACATGTACATGCAGGAGCAGCAGCACCCAGAGGAGCACAGACATGTACATGCAGGAGCAGCAGCACCCAGAGGAGCACAGACGTGTACATGCAGGAGCAGCAGCACCCAGAGGAGCACAGACGTGTACATGCAGGAGCAGCAGCACCCAGAGGAGCACGGACATGTACATGCAGGAGCAGCAGCACCCAGAGGAGCACAGACATGTACATGCAGGAGCAGCAGCACCCAGAGGAGCACAGACATGTACATGCAGGAGCAGCAGCACCCAGAGGAGCACAGACATGTACATGCAGGAGCAGCAGCACCCAGAGGAGCGCAGACGTGTACATGCAGGAGCAGCAGCACCCAGAGGAGCACAGACGTGTACATGCAGGAGCAGCAGCACCCAGAGGAGCACAGACATGTACATGCAGGAGCAGCAGCACCCAGAGGAGCACAGACGTGTACATGCAGGAGCAGCAACACCCAGAGGAGCACAGACATGTACATGCAGGAGCAGCAGCACCCAGAGGATACAGACGTGTACATGCAGGAGCAGCAGCACCCAGAGGAGCACAGACATGTACATGCAGGAGCAGCAGCTCTCCCAGCACCCAGAGGAGCACAGACATGTACATGCAGGAGCAGCAGCACCCAGAGGAGCACAGACATGTACGTGCAGGAGCAGCAGCACCCAGAGGAGCACAGACATGTACGTGCAGGAGCAGCAGCACCCAGAGGAGCACAGACGTGTACGTGCAGGAGCAGCAGCACCCAGAGGAGCACAGACGTGTACGTGCAGGAGCAGCAGCACCCAGAGGAGCACAGACGTGTACGTGCAGGAGCAGCAGCACCCAGAGGAGCACAGACGTGTACATGCAGGAGCAGCAGCACCCAGAGGAGCACAGACGTGTACATGCAGGAGCAGCAGCACCCAGAGGAGCACAGACGTGTACATGCAGGAGCAGCAGCACCCAGAGGAGCACAGACGTGTACATGCAGGAGCAGCAGCACCCAGAGGAGCACAGACGTGTACATGCAGGAGCAGCAGCACCCAGAGGAGCACAGACGTGTACATGCAGGAGCAGCAGCATCCAGAGGAGCACAGACATGTACATGCAGGAGCAGCAGCACCCAGAGGAGCACAGACATGTACATGCAGGAGCAGCAGCACCCAGAGGAGCACAGACGTGTACATGCAGGAGCAGCAGCACCCAGAGGAGCACAGACATGTACATGCAGGAGCAGCAGCACCCAGAGGAGCACAGACATGTACATGCAGCAGCACCCAGAGGAGCACAGACGTGTACATGCAGGAGCACCAGCACCCAGAGGAGCACAGACGTGTACATGCAGGAGCAGCAGCACCCAGAGGAGCACAGACATGTACATGCAGGAGCAGCAGCACCCAGAGGAGCGCAGACATGTACATGCAGGAGCAGCAGCACCCAGAGGAGCGCAGACATGTACATGCAGGAGCAGCAGCACCCAGAGGAGCACAGACATGTACATGCAGGAGCAGCAGCACCCAGAGGAGCACAGACGTGTACATGCAGGAGCAGCAGCACCCAGAGGAGCATAGACGTGTACATGCAGGAGCAGCAGCACCCAGAGGAGCACGGATGTGTACATGCAGGAGCAGCAGCACCCAGAGGAGCACAGACGTGTACATGCAGGAGCAGCAGCACCCAGAGGAGCACAGACGTGTACATGCAGGAGCAGCAGCACCCAGAGGAGCACAGACATGTACATGCAGGAGCAGCAGCACCCAGAGGAGCACAGACATGTACATGCAGGAGCAGCAGCACCCAGAGGAGCACAGACGTGTACATGCAGGAGCAGCAGCACCCAGAGGAGCACAGACGTGTACATGCAGGAGCAGCAGCACCCAGAGGAGCACGGACATGTACATGCAGGAGCAGCAGCACCCAGAGGAGCACAGACATGTACATGCAGGAGCAGCAGCACCCAGAGGAGCACAGACATGTACATGCAGGAGCAGCAGCACCCAGAGGAGCACAGACATGTACATGCAGGAGCAGCAGCACCCAGAGGAGCGCAGACGTGTACATGCAGGAGCAGCAGCTCTCCCAGCACCCAGAGGAGCACAGACATGTACATGCAGGAGCAGCAGCACCCAGAGGAGCACAGACATGTACATGCAGGAGCAGCAGCACCCAGAGGAGCACAGACGTGTACATGCAGGAGCAGCAACACCCAGAGGAGCACAGACATGTACATGCAGGAGCAGCAGCACCCAGAGGATACAGACATGTACATGCAGGAGCAGCAGCACCCAGAGGAGCACAGACATGTACATGCAGGAGCAGCAGCACCCAGAGGAGCGCAGACATGTACATGCAGGAGCAGCAGCACCCAGAGGAGCACAGACATGTACATGCAGGAGCAGCAGCACCCAGAGGAGCACAGACGTGTACATGCAGGAGCAGCAGCACCCAGAGGAGCATAGACATGTACATGCAGGAGCAGCAGCACCCAGAGGAGCACGGATGTGTACATGCAGGAGCAGCAGCACCCAGAGGAGCACAGACGTGTACATGCAGGAGCAGCAGCACCCAGAGGAGCGCAGACGTGTACATGCAGGAGCAGCAGCACCCAGAGGAGCACAGACATGTACATGCAGGAGCAGCAGCTCTCCCAGAGGAGCACAGACGTGTACATGCAGGAGCGGCAGCACCCAGAGGAGCACAGACATGTACATGCAGGAGCAGCAGCACCCAGAGGAGCACAGACATGTACATGCAGGAGCAGCAGCACCCAGAGGAGCACAGACATGTACATGCAGGAGCAGCACCCAGAGGAGCACAGACATGTACATGCAGGAGCAGCAGCACCCAGAGGTGCACAGACATGTACACGCAGGAGCAGCAGCACCCAGAGGAGCACAGACATGTACATGCAGGAGCAGCAGCACCCAGAGGAGCACAGACATGTACACGCAGGAGCAGCACCCAGAGGAGCACAGACATGTACATGCAGGAGCAGCAGCACCCATAGGAGCGCAGACATGTACATGCAGGAGCAGCACCCAGAGGAGCACAGACATGTACATGCAGGAGCAGCAGCACCCAGAGGAGCACAGACATGTACATGCAGGAGCAGCAGCACCCAGAGGAGCACAGACATGTACATGCAGGAGCAGCAGCACCCAGAGGAGCACAGACATGTACATGCAGGAGCAGCAGCACCCAGAGGAGCACAGACATGTACATACAGGAGCAGCAGCACCCAGAGGAGCACAGACATGTACATGCAGGAGCAGCAGCACCCAGAGGAGCACAGACATGTACATACAGGAGCAGCAGCACCCAGAGGAGCACAGACATGTACATGCAGGAGCAGCAGCACCCAGAGGAGCACAGACATGTACATGCAGGAGCAGCAGCACCCAGAGGAGCACAGACGTGTACATGCAGGAGCGGCAGCACCCAGAGGAGCACAGACGTGTACATGCAGGAGCAGCAGCACCCAGAGGAGCACAGACGTGTACATGCAGGAGCAGCAGCACCCAGAGGAGCACAGACGTGTACATGCAGGAGCAGCAGCACCCAGAGGAGCACAGACGTGTACATGCAGGAGCAGCAGCACCCAGAGGAGCACAGACGTGTACATGCAGGAGCAGCAGCACCCAGAGGAGCACAGACATGTACATGCAGGAGCAGCAGCACCCAGAGGAGCACAGACATGTACATGCAGGAGCAGCAGCACCCAGAGGAGCACAGACATGTACATGCAGGAGCAGCAGCACCCAGAGGAGCACAGACATGTACATGCAGGAGCAGCAGCACCCAGAGGAGCACAGACATGTACATGCAGGAGCAGCAGCACCCAGAGGAGCACAGACATGTACATGCAGGAGCGGCAGCACCCAGAGGAGCACAGACGTGTACATGCAGGAGCAGCAGCACCCAGAGGAGCACAGACGTGTACACGCAGGAGCAGCAGCACCCAGAGGAGCACAGACGTGTACATGCAGGAGCAGCAGCACCCAGAGGAGCACAGACGTGTACATGCAGGAGCAGCAGCACCCAGAGGAGCACAGACGTGTACATGCAGGAGCAGCAGCACCCAGAGGAGCACAGACATGTACATGCAGGAGCAGCAGCACCCAGAGGAGTACAGACATGTACATGCAGGAGCAGCAGCACTCAGAGGAGCACAGACATGTACATGCAGGAGCAGCAGCACCCAGAGGAGCACAGACATGTACATGCAGGAGCAGCAGCACCCAGAGGAGCACAGACATGTACATGCAGGAGCAGCAGCACCCAGAGGAGCACAGACATGTACATGCAGGAGCAGCAGCTCTCCCAGCACAGTGCCTGGGGAATGTTACTGTGCTGCTGCTGCTGCTGCTGTGTCACTGCCTCTGTATCCTGTGTATAAAACTACAACTCCCAGCATGCCTCAGTGTGAGCATGCGCAGCAGCACACAGGGCTGTGACCCGGATGTAGCAGCCAGTGATACAGGGAGGATATGGATACAGGTAACCCTGCAATATACTCACATATCAGCTGTACCCCTCTATATGTGTCTCTTACATACATGTGTATGGGAGCTGCAGCCTGGCACAGACACTAATGTGCTGGGGGGATACAGGGGGTAATCACAGGGAGCAGCAAGGAGCAGGTAATCCTGCAATATACTCACATATCAGCTGTACCCCTCTATATGTGTCTCTTACATACATGTGTATGGGAGCTGCAGCCTGGCACAGACACTAATGTGCTGGGGGGGATACAGGGGGTAATCACAGGGAGCAGCAAGGAGCAGGTAACCCTGCAATATACTCCCATATCAGCTGTACCCCTCTATATGTGTCTCTTACATACATGTGTATGGGAGCTGCAGCCTGGCACAGACACTAATGTGCTGGGGGGATACAGGGGGTAATCACAGGGAGCAGCAAGGAGCAGGTAATCCTGCAATATACTCACATATCAGCTGTACCCCTCTATATGTGTCTCTTACATACATGTGTATGGGAGCTGCAGCCTGGCACAGACACTAATGTGCTGGGGGGGATACAGGGGGTAATCACAGGGAGCAGCAAGGAGCAGGTAATCCTGCAATATACTCACATATCAGCTGTACCCCTCTATATGTGTCTCTTACATACATGTGTATGGGGGCTGCAGCCTGGCACAGACACTAATGTGCTGGGGGGATACAGGGGGTAATCACAGGGAGCAGCAAGGAGCAGGTAACCCTGCAATATACTCACATATCAGCTGTACCCCTCTATATGTGTCTCTTACATACATGTGTATGGGAGCTGCAGCCTGGCACAGACACTAATGTGCTGGGGGGGATACAGGGGGTAATCACAGGGAGCAGCAAGGAGCAGGTAACCCTGCAATATACTCACATATCAGCTGTACCCCTCTATATGTGTCTCTTACATACATGTGTATGGGAGCTGCAGCCTGGCACAGACACTAATGTGCTGGGGGGATACAGGGGGTAATCACAGGGAGCAGCAAGGAGCAGGTAACCCTGCAATATACTCACATATCAGCTGTACCCCTCTATATGTGTCTCTTACATACATGTGTATGGGAGCTGCAGCCTGGCACAGACACTAATGTGCTGGGGGGGATACAGGGGGTAATCACAGGGAGCAGCAAGGAGCAGGTAACCCTGCAATATACTCACATATCAGCTGTACCCCTCTATATGTGTCTCTTACATACATGTGTATGGGAGCTGCAGCCTGGCACAGACACTAATGTGCTGGGGGGATACAGGGGGTAATCACAGGGAGCAGCAAGGAGCAGGTAATCCTGCAATATACTCACATATCAGCTGTACCCCTCTATATGTGTCTCTTACATACATGTGTATGGGGGCTGCAGCCTGGCACAGACACTAATGTGCTGGGGGGGATACAGGGGGTAATCACAGGGAGCAGCAAGGAGCAGGTAACCCTGCAATATACTCACATATCAGCTGTACCCCTCTATATGTGTCTCTTACATACATGTGTATGGGAGCTGCAGCCTGGCACAGACACTAATGTGCTGGGGGGGATACAGGGGGTAATCACAGGGAGCAGCAAGGAGCAGGTAACCCTGCAATATACTCACATATCAGCTGTACCCCTCTATATGTGTCTCTTACATACATGTGTATGGGAGCTGCAGCCTGGCACAGACACTAATGTGCTGGGGGGATACAGGGGGTAATCACAGGGAGCAGCAAGGAGCAGGTAACCCTGCAATATACTCACATATCAGCTGTACCCCTCTATATGTGTCTCTTACATACATGTGTATGGGAGCTGCAGCCTGGCACAGACACTAATGTGCTGGGGGGATACAGGGGGTAATCACAGGGAGCAGCAAGGAGCAGGTAATCCTGCAATATACTCACATATCAGCTGTACCCCTCTATATGTGTCTCTTACATACATGTGTATGGGAGCTGCAGCCTGGCACAGACACTAATGTGCTGGGGGGGATA
This sequence comes from Ascaphus truei, assembly GCF_040206685.1. Taxonomy (NCBI): domain Eukaryota; kingdom Metazoa; phylum Chordata; class Amphibia; order Anura; family Ascaphidae; genus Ascaphus; species Ascaphus truei. The sequence continues at coordinate 2,719,062 of NC_134486.1, read as the reverse complement.
CAGGGGGTAATCACAGGGAGCAGCAAGGAGCAGGTAACCCTGCAATATACTCACATATCAGCTGTACCCCTCTATATGTGTCTCTTACATACATGTGTATGGGAGCTGCAGCCTGGCACATACACTAATGTGCTGGGGGGGATACAGGGGGTAATCACAGGGAGCAGCAAGGAGCAGGTAACCCTGCAATATACTCACATATCAGCTGTACCCCTCTATATGTGTCTCTTACATACATGTGTATGGGAGCTGCAGCCTGGCACAGACACTAATGTGCTGGGGGGGATACAGGGGGTAATCACAGGGAGCAGCAAGGAGCAGGTAATCCTGCAATATACTCACATATCAGCTGTACCCCTCTATATGTGTCTCTTACATACATGTGTATGGGAGCTGCAGCCTGGCACAGACACTAATGTGCTGGGGGGATACAGGGGGTAATCACAGGGAGCAGCAAGGAGCAGGTAATCCTGCAATATACTCACATATCAGCTGTACCCCTCTATATGTGTCTCTTACATACATGTGTATGGGAGCTGCAGCCTGGCACAGACACTAATGTGCTGGGGGGGATACAGGGGGTAATCACAGGGAGCAGCAAGGAGCAGGTAACCCTGCAATATACTCACATATCAGCTGTACCCCTCTATATGTGTCTCTTACATACATGTGTATGGGAGCTGCAGCCTGGCACAGACACTAATGTGCTGGGGGGATACAGGGGGTAATCACAGGCAGCAGCAAGGAGCAGGTAACTCTGCAGTATACTCACATATCAGCTGTACCCCTCTATATGTGTCTCTTACATACATGTGTATGGGAGCTGCAGCCTGGCACAGACACTAATGTGCTGGGGGGATACAGTGGGTAATCACAGGGAGCAGCAAGGAGCAGGTAACCCTGCAATATACTCACATATCAGCTGTACCCCTCTATATGTGTCTCTTACATACATGTGTATGGGGGCTGCAGCCTGGCACAGACACTAATGTGCTGGGGGGGATACAGGGGGTAATCACAGGGAGCAGCAAGGAGCAGGTAACCCTGCAATATACTCACATATCAGCTGTACCCCTCTATATGTGTCTCTTACATACATGTGTATGGGGGCTGCAACCTGGCACAGACACTAATGTGCTGGGGGGGATACAGGGAGTAATCACAGGGAGCAGCAAGGAGCAGGTAATCCTGCAATATACTCACATATCAGCTGTACCCCTCTATATGTGTCTCTTACATACATGTGTATGGGAGCTGCAGCTTGGCACAGACACTAATGTGCTGGGGGGGATACAGGGGGTAATCACAGGGAGCAGCAAGGAGCAGGTAATCCTGCAATATACTCACATATCAGCTGTACCCCTCTATATGTGTCTCTTACATACATGTGTATGGGAGCTGCAGCCTGGCACAGACACTAATGTGCTGGGGGGGATACAGGGGGTAATCACAGGGAGCAGCAAGGAGCAGGTAATCCTGCAATATACTCACATATCAGCTGTACCCCTCTATATGTGTCTCTTACATACATGTGTATGGGAGCTGCAGCCTGGCACAGACACTAATGTGCTGGGGGGATACAGGGGGTAATCACAGGGAGCAGCAAGGAGCAGGTAACCCTGCAATATACTCACATATCAGCTGTACCCCTCTATATGTGTCTCTTACATACATGTGTATGGGAGCTGCAGCCTGGCACAGACACTAATGTGCTGGGGGGGATACAGGGGGTAATCACAGGGAGCAGCAAGGAGCAGGTAACCCTGCAATATACTCACATATCAGCTGTACCCCTCTATATGTGTCTCTTACATACATGTGTATGGGAGCTGCAGCCTGGCACAGACACTAATGTGCTGGGGGGATACAGGGTGTAATCACAGGGAGCAGCAAGGAGCAGGTAACCCTGCAATATACTCACATATCAGCTGTACCCCTCTATATGTGTCTCTTACATACATGTGTATGGGGGCTGCAGCCTGGCACAGACACTAATGTGCTGGGGGGGATACAGGGGGTAATCACAGGGAGCAGCAAGGAGCAGGTAACCCTGCAATATACTCACATATCAGCTGTACCCCTCTATATGTGTCTCTTACATACATGTGTATGGGAGCTGCAGCCTGACACAGACACTAATGTGCTGGGGGGATACAGGGGGTAATCACAGGGAGCAGCAAGGAGCAGGTAACCCTGCAATATACTCACATATCAGCTGTACCCCTCTATATGTGTCTCTTACATACATGTGTATGGGAGCTGCAGCCTGGCACAGACACTAATGTGCTGGGGGGATACAGGGGGTAATCACAGGGAGCAGCAAGGAGCAGGTAACCCTGCAATATACTCACATATCAGCTGTACCCCTCTATATGTGTCTCTTACATACATGTGTGTGGGAGCTGCAGCCTGGCACAGACACTAATGTGCTGGGGGGGATACAGGGGATAATCACAGGGAGCAGCAAGGAGCAGGTAACCCTGCAATATACTCACATATCAGCTGTACCCCTCTATATGTGTCTCTTACATACATGTGTATGGGAGCTGCAGCCTGGCACAGACACTAATGTGCTGGGGGGATACAGGGGGTAATCACAGGAAGCAGCAAGGAGCAGGTAACCCTGCAATATACTCACATATCAGCTGTACCCCTCTATATGTGTCTCTTACATACATGTGTATGGGAGCTGCAGCCTGGCACAGACACTAATGTGCTGGGGGGGATACAGGGGGTAATCAGAGGCAGCAGCAAGGAGCAGGTAACCCTGCAATATACTCACATATCAGCTGTACCCCTCTATATGTGTCTCTTACATACATGTGTATGGGGGCTGCAGCCTGGCACAGACACTAATGTGCTGGGGGGGATACAGGGGGTAATCACAGGGAGCAGCAAGGAGCAGGTAACCCTGCAATATACTCACATATCAGCTGTACCCCTCTATATGTGTCTCTTACATACATGTGTATGGGAGCTGCAGCCTGGCACAGACACTAATGTGCTGGGGGGATACAGGGGGTAATCACAGGGAGCAGCAAGGAGCAGGTAACCCTGCAATATACTCACATATCAGCTGTACCCCTCTATATGTGTCTCTTACATACATGTGTGTGGGAGCTGCAGCCTGGCACAGACACTAATGTGCTGGGGGGGATACAGGGGATAATCACAGGGAGCAGCAAGGAGCAGGTAACCCTGCAATATACTCACATATCAGCTGTACCCCTCTATATGTGTCTCTTACATACATGTGTATGGGAGCTGCAGCCTGGCACAGACACTAATGTGCTGGGGGGGATACAGGGGGTAATCACAGGGAGCAGCAAGGAGCAGGTAATCCTGCAATATACTCACATATCAGCTGTACCCTTCTATATGTGTCTCTTACATACATGTGTATGGGAGCTGCAGCCTGGCACAGACACTAATGTGCTGGGGGGATACAGGGGGTAATCACAGGGAGCAGCAAGGAGCAGGTAACCCTGCAATATACTCACATATCAGCTGTACCCCTCTATATGTGTCTCTTACATACATGTGTATGGGAGCTGCAGCCTGGCACAGACACTAATGTGCTGGGGGGGATACAGGGGGTAATCACAGGGAGCAGCAAGGAGCAGGTAACCCTGCAATATACTCACATATCAGCTGTACCCCTCTATATGTGTCTCTTACATACATGTGTATGGGGGCTGCAGCCTGGCACAGACACTAATGTGCTGGGGGGGATACAGGGGGTAATCACAGGGAGCAGCAAGGAGCAGGTAATCCTGCAATATACTCACATATCAGCTGTACCCCTCTATATGTGTCTCTTACATACATGTGTGTGGGAGCTGCAGCCTGGCACAGACACTAATGTGCTGGGGGGGATACAGGGGGTAATCACAGGGAGCAGCAAGGAGCAGGTAACCCTGCAATATACTCACATATCAGCTGTACCCCTCTATATGTGTCTCTTACATACATGTGTATGGGAGCTGCAGCCTGGCACAGACACTAATGTGCTGGGGGGGGGGATACAGGGGGTAATCACAGGGAGCAGCAAGGAGCAGGTAACCCTGCAATATACTCACATATCAGCTGTACCCTTCTATATGTGTCTCTTACATACATGTGTATGGGAGCTGCAGCCTGGCACAGACACTAATGTGCTGGGGGGGATACAGGGGGCAATCACAGGGAGCAGCAAGGAGCAGGTAACCCTGCAATATACTCACATATCAGCTGTACCCCTCTATATGTGTCTCTTACATACATGTGTATGGGAGCTGCAGCCTGGCACAGACACTAATGTGCTGGGGGGGATGCAGGGGGTAATCACAGGGAGCAGCAAGGAGCAGGTAACCCTGCAATATACTCACATATCAGCTGTACCCCTCTATATGTGTCTCTTACATACATGTGTATGGGAGCTGCAGCCTGGCACAGACACTAATGTGCTGGGGGGGATACAGGGGGTAATCACAGGGAGCAGCAAGGAGCAGCTAATCCTGCAATATACTCACATATCAGCTGTACCCCTCTATATGTGTCTCTTACATACATGTGTATGGGAGCTGCAGCCTGGCACAGACACTAATGTGCTGGGGGGATACAGGGGGTAATCACAGGGAGCAGCAAGGAGCAGGTAATCCTGCAATATACTCACATATCAGCTGTACCCCTCTATATGTGTCTCTTACATACATGTGTATGGGAGCTGCAGCCTGGCACAGACACTAATGTGCTGGGGGGGATACAGGGGGTAATCACAGGGAGCAGCAAGGAGCAGGTAATCCTGCAATATACTCACATATCAGCTGTACCCCTCTATATGTGTCTCTTACATACATGTGTATGGGAGCTGCAGCTTGGCACAGACACTAATGTGCTGGGGGGGTACAGGGGGTAATCACAAGGAGCAGCAAGGAGCAGGTAACCCTGCAATATACTCACATATCAGCTGTACCCCTCTATATGTGTCTCTTACATACATGTGTATGGGGGCTGCAGCCTGGCACAGACACTAATGTGCTGGGGGGGATACAGGGGGTAATCACAGGGAGCAGCAAGGAGCAGGTAATCCTGCAATATACTCACATATCAGCTGTACCCCTCTATATGTGTCTCTTACATACATGTGTATGGGAGCTGCAGCCTGGCACAGACACTAATGTGCTGGGGGGATACAGGGGGTAATCACAGGGAGCAGCAAGGAGCAGGTAACCCTGCAATATACTCACATATCAGCTGTACCCCTCTATATGTGTCTCTTACATACATGTGTATGGGAGCTGCAGCCTGGCACAGACACTAATGTGCTGGGGGGATACAGGGGGTAATCACAGGGAGCAGCAAGGAGCAGGTAATCCTGCAATATACTCACATATCAGCTGTACCCCTCTATATGTGTCTCTTACATACATGTGTATGGGAGCTGCAGCTTGGCACAGACACTAATGTGCTGGGGGGGTACAGGGGGTAATCACAAGGAGCAGCAAGGAGCAGGTAACCCTGCAATATACTCACATATCAGCTGTACCCCTCTATATGTGTCTCTTACATACATGTGTATGGGGGCTGCAGCCTGGCACAGACACTAATGTGCTGGGGGGGATACAGGGGGTAATCACAGGGAGCAGCAAGGAGCAGGTAATCCTGCAATATACTCACATATCAGCTGTACCCCTCTATATGTGTCTCTTACATACATGTGTATGGGAGCTGCAGCCTGGCACAGACACTAATGTGCTGGGGGGATACAGGGGGTAATCACAGGGAGCAGCAAGGAGCAGGTAACCCTGCAATATACTCACATATCAGCTGTACCCCTCTATATGTGTCTCTTACATACATGTGTATGGGAGCTGCAGCCTGGCACAGACACTAATGTGCTGGGGGGGATACAGGGGGTAATCACAGGGAGCAGCAAGGAGCAGGTAATCCTGCAATATACTCACATATCAGCTGTACCCCTCTATATGTGTCTCTTACATACATGTGTATGGGAGCTGCAGCCTGGCACAGACACTAATGTGCTGGGGGGGATACAGGGGGTAATCACAGGGAGCAGCAAGGAGCAGGTAACCCTGCAATATACTCACATATCAGCTGTACCCCTCTATATGTGTCTCTTACATACATGTGTATGGGAGCTGCAGCCTGGCACAGACACTAATGTGCTGGGGGGGATACAGGGGGTAATCACAGGGAGCAGCAAGGAGCAGGTAATCCTGCAATATACTCACATATCAGCTGTACCCCTCTATATGTGTCTCTTACATACATGTGTATGGGGGCTGCAGCCTGGCACAGACACTAATGTGCTGGGGGGGATACAGGGGGTAATCACAGGGAGCAACAAGGAGCAGGTAACCCTGCTATATACTCACATATCAGCTGTACCCCTCTATATGTGTCTCTTACATACATGTGTATGGGAGCTGCAGCCTGGCACAGACACTAATGTGCTGGGGGGGATACAGGGGGTAATCACAGGCAGCAGCAAGGAGCAGGTAACCCTGCAATATACTCACATATCAGCTGTACCCCTCTATATGTGTTTCTTACATACATGTGTATGGGAGCTGCAGCCTGGCACAGACACTAATGTGCTGGGGGGGATACAGGGGGTAATCACAGGGAGCAGCAAGGAGCAGGTAATCCTGCAATATACTCACATATCAGCTGTACCCCTCTATATGTGTCTCTTACATACATGTGTATGGGAGCTGCAGCCTGGCACAGACACTAATGTGCTGGGGGGGATACAGGGGGTAATCACAGGGAGCAGCAAGGAGCAGGTAACCCTGCAATATACTCACATATCAGCTGTACCCCTCTATATGTGTCTCTTACATACATGTGTATGGGAGCTGCAGCCTGGCACAGACACTAATGTGCTGGGGGGGATACAGGGGGTAATCACAGGGAGCAGCAAGGAGCAGGTAACCCTGCAATATACTCACATATCAGCTGTACCCCTCTATATGTGTCTCTTACATACATGTGTATGGGAGCTGCAGCCTGGCACAGACACTAATGTGCTGGGGGGGATACAGGGGGTAATCACAGGGAGCAGCAAGGAGCAGGTAATCCTGCAATATACTCACATATCAGCTGTGCCCCTCTATATGTGTCTCTTACATACATGTGTATGGGAGCTGCAGCCTGGCACAGACACTAATGTGCTGGGGGGATACAGGGGGTAATCACAGGGAGCAGCAAGGAGCAGGTAACCCTGCAATATACTCACATATCAGCTGTACCCCTCTATATGTGTCTCTTACATACATGTGTATGGGAGCTGCAGCCTGGCACAGACACTAATGTGCTGGGGGGATACAGGGGGTAATCAGAGGCAGCAGCAAGGAGCAGGTAATCCTGCAATATACTCACATATCCGCTGTACCCCTCTATATGTGTCTCTTACATACATGTGTATGGGAGCTGCAGCCTGGCACAGACACTAATGTGCTGGGGGGGATACAGGGGGTAATCACAGGGAGCAGCAAGGAGCAGGTAATCCTGCAATATACTCACATATCAGCTGTACCCCTCTATATGTGTCTCTTACATACATGTGTATGGGAGCTGGAGCCTGGCACAGACACTAATGTGCTGGGGGGGATACAGGGTGTAATCACAGGCAGCAGCAAGGAGCAGGTAATCCTGCAATATACTCACATATCAGCTGTACCCCTCTATATGTGTCTCTTACATACATGTGTATGGGAGCTGGAGCCTGGCACAGACACTAATGTGCTGGGAGGGATACAGGGGGTAATCACAGGGAGCAGCAAGGAGCAGGTAACCCTGCAATATACTCACATATCAGCTGTACCCCTCTATATGTGTCTCTTACATACATGTGTATGGGGGCTGCAGCCTGGCACAGACACTAATGTGCTGGGGGGGATACAGGGGGTAATCACAGGGAGCAGCAAGGAGCAGGTAACCCTGCAATATACTCACATATCAGCTGTACCCCTCTATATGTGTCTCTTACATACATGTGTATGGAAGCTGCAGCCTGGCACAGACACTAATGTGCTGGGGGGGATACAGGGGGTAATCACAGGGAGCAGCAAGGAGCAGGTAACCCTGCAATATACTCACATATCAGCTGTACCCCTCTATATGTGTCTCTTACATACATGTGTATGGGGGCTGCAGCCTGGCACAGACACTAATGTGCTGGGGGGATACAGGGGGTAATCAGAGGCAGCAGCAAGGAGCAGGTAACCCTGCAATATACTCACATATCAGCTGTACCCCTCTATATGTGTCTCTTACATACATGTGTATGGGAGCTGCAGCCTGGCACAGACACTAATGTGCTGGGGGGGGGATACAGGGGGTAATCACAGGGAGCAGCAAGGAGCAGGTAACCCTGCAATATACTCACATATCAGCTGTACCCCTCTATATGTGTCTCTTACATACATGTGTATGGGAGCTGCAGCCTGGCACAGACACTAATGTGCTGGGGGGATACAGGGGGTAATCACAGGGAGCAGCAAGGAGCAGGTAACCCTGCAATATACTCACATATCAGCTGTACCCCTCTATATGTGTCTCTTACATACATGTGTATGGGAGCTGCAGCCTGGCACAGACACTAATGTGCTGGGGGGATACAGGGGGTAATCACAGGGAGCAGCAAGGAGCAGGTAACCCTGCAATATACTCACATATCAGCTGTACCCCTCTATATGTGTCTCTTACATACATGTGTATGGGAGCTGCAGCCTGGCACAGACACTAATGTGCTGGGGGGGGTACAGGGGTAATCACAGGGAGCAGCAAGGAGCAGGTAACCCTGCAATATACTCACATATCAGCTGTACCCCTCTATATGTGTCTCTTACATACATGTGTGTGGGAGCTGCAGCCTGGCACAGACACTAATGTGCTGGGGGGGATACAGGGGGTAATCACAGGGAGCAGCAAGGAGCAGGTAACCCTGCAATATACTCACATATCAGCTGTACCCCTCTATATGTGTCTCTTACATACATGTGTATGGGAGCTGCAGTCTGGCACAGACACTAATGTGCTGGGGGGATACAGGGGGTACTCACAGGGAGCAGCAAGGAGCAGGTAATCCTGCAATATACTCACATATCAGCTGTACCCCTCTATATGTGTCTCTTACATACATGTGTATGGGAGCTGCAGCCTGGCACAGACACTAATGTGCTGGGGGGGATACAGGGGGTAATCACAGGGAGCAGCAAGGAGCAGGTAACCCTGCAATATACTCACATATCAGCTGTACCCCTCTATATGTGTCTCTTACATACATGTGTATGGGAGCTGCAGCCTGACACAGACACTAATGTGCTGGGGGGATACAGGGGGTAATCACAGGGAGCAGCAAGGAGCAGGTAATCCTGCAATATACTCACATATCAGCTGTACCCCTCTATATGTGTCTCTTACATACATGTGTATGGGAGCTGCAGCCTGGCACAGACACTAATGTGCTGGGGGGGATACAGGGGGTAATCACAGGGAGCAGCAAGGAGCAGGTAACCCTGCAATATGCTCACATATCAGCTGTACCCCTCTATATGTGTCTCTTACATACATGTGTATGGGAGCTGCAGCCTGGCACAGACACTAATGTGCTGGGGGGGATACAGGGGGTAATCACAGGGAGCAGCAAGGAGCAGGTAACCCTGCAATATACTCACATATCAGCTGTACCCCTCTATATGTGTCTCTTACATACATGTGTATGGGAGCTGCAGCCTGGCACAGACACTAATGTGCTGGGGGGGATACAGGGGGTAATCACAGGGAGCAGCAAGGAGCAGGTAATCCTGCAATATGCTCACATATCAGCTGTACCCCTCTATATGTGTCTCTTACATACATGTGTATGGGAGCTGCAGCCTGGCACAGACACTAATGTGCTGGGGGGGATACAGGGGGTAATCACAGGGAGCAGCAAGGAGCAGGTAACCCTGCAATATACTCACATATCAGCTGTACCCCTCTATATGTGTCTCTTACATACATGTGTATGGGAGCTGCAGCCTGGCACAGACACTAATGTGCTGGGGGGGATACAGGGGGTAATCACAGGGAGCAGCAAGGAGCAGGTAATCCTGCAATATACTCACATATCAGCTGTACCCCTCTATATGTGTCTCTTACATACATGTGTGTGGGAGCTGCAGCCTGGCACAGACACTAATGTGCTGGGGGGGATACAGGGGGTAATCACAGGGAGCAGCAAGGAGCAGGTAACCCTGCAATATACTCACATATCAGCTGTACCCCTCTATATGTGTCTCTTACATACATGTGTATGGGAGCTGCAGCCTGGCACAGACACTAATGTGCTGGGGGGGATACAGGGGGTAATCACAGGGAGCAGCAAGGAGCAGGTAACCCTGCAATATACTCACATATCCGCTGTACCCCTCTATATGTGTCTCTTACATACATGTGTATGGGAGCTGCAGCCTGGCACAGACACTAATGTGCTGGGGGGGATACAGGGGGTAATCACAGGCAGCAGCAAGGAGCAGGTAACCCTGCAATATACTCACATATCAGCTGTACCTCTCTATATGTGTCTCTTACATACATGTGTATGTGTGCTGCACGCTGGCACAGACACTAATGTGCTGGGGGGGATACAGGGGGTAATCACAGGGAGCAGCAAGGAGCAGGTAATCCTGCAATATACTCACATATCAGCTGTACCCCTCTATATGTGTCTCTTACATACATGTGTATGGGAGCTGCAGCCTGGCACAGACACTAATGTGCTGGGGGGGGGGGATACAGGGGGTAATCACAGGGAGCAGCAAGGAGCAGGTAACCCTGCAATATACTCACATATCAGCTGTACCCTTCTATATGTGTCTCTTACATACATGTGTATGGGAGCTGCAGCCTGGCACAGACACTAATGTGCTGGGGGGGATACAGGGGGCAATCACAGGGAGCAGCAAGGAGCAGGTAACCCTGCAATATACTCACATATCAGCTGTACCCCTCTATATGTATCTCTTACATACATGTGTATGGGAGCTGCAGCCTGGCACAGACACTAATGTGCTGGGGGGGATACAGGGGGTAATCACAGGGAGCAGCAAGGAGCAGGTAATCCTGCAATATACTCACATATCAGCTGTACCCCTCTATATGTGTCTCTTACATACATGTGTATGGGAGCTGCAGCCTGGCACAGACACTAATGTGCTGGGGGGGATACAGGGGGTAATCACAGGGAGCAGCAAGGAGCAGGTAATCCTGCAATATACTCACATATCAGCTGTACCCCTCTATATGTGTCTCTTACATACATGTGTATGGGAGCTGCAGCCTGGCACAGACACTAATGTGCTGGGGGGGATACAGGGGGTAATCACAGGGAGCAGCAAGGAGCAGGTAATCCTGCAATATACTCACATATCAGCTGTACCCCTCTATATGTGTCTCTTACATACATGTGTATGGGAGCTGCAGCCTGGCACAGACACTAATGTGCTGGGGGGGATACAGGGGGTAATCACAGGGAGCAGCAAGGAGCAGGTAATCCTGCAATATACTCACATATCAGCTGTACCCCTCTATTTGTGTCTCTTACATACATGTGTATGGGAGCTGCAGCCTGGCACAGACACTAATGTGCTGGGGGGGATACAGGGGGTAATCACAGGGAGCAGCAAGGAGCAGGTAACCCTGCAATATACTCACATATCAGCTGTACCCCTCTATATGTGTCTCTTACATACATGTGTATGGGAGCTGCAGCCTGGCACAGACACTAATGTGCTGGGGGGATACAGGGGGTAATCACAGGGAGCAGCAAGGAGCAGGTAATCCTGCAATATACTCACATATCAGCTGTACCCCTCTATATGTGTCTCTTACATACATGTGTATGGGAGCTGCAGCCTGGCACAGACACTAATGTGCTGGGGGGGATACAGGGGGTAATCACAGGGAGCAGCAAGGAGCAGGTAATCCTGCAATATACTCACATATCAGCTGTACCCCTCTATATGTGTCTCTTACATACATGTGTATGGGAGCTGCAGCCTGGCACAGACACTAATGTGCTGGGGGGGATACAGGGGGTAATCACAGGGAGCAGCAAGGAGCAGGTAACACTGCAATATACTCACATATCAGCTGTACCCCTCTATATGTGTCTCTTACATACATGTGTATGGGAGCTGCAGCCTGGCACAGACACTAATGTGCTGGGGGGGATACAGGGGGTAATCACAGGGAGCAGCAAGGAGCAGGTAACACTGCAATATACTCACATATCAGCTGTACCCCTCTATATGTGTCTCTTACATACATGTGTATGGGAGCTGCAGCCTGGCACAGACACTAATGTGCTGGGGGGGATACAGGGGGTAATCACAGGCAGCAGCAAGGAGCAGGTAATCCTGCAATATACTCACATATCAGCTGTACCCCTCTATATGTGTCTCTTACATACATGTGTATGGGAGCTGCAGCCTGGCACAGACACTAATGTGCTGGGGGGGATACAGGGGGTAATCACAGGGAGCAGTAAGGAGCAGGTAACCCTGCAATATACTCACATATCAGCTGTACCCCTCTATATGTGTCTCTTACATACATGTGTATGGGAGCTGCAGCCTGGCACAGACACTAATGTGCTGGGGGGATACAGGGGGTAATCACAGGGAGCAGCAAGGAGCAGGTAACACTGCAATATACTCACATATCAGCTGTACCCCTCTATATGTGTCTCTTACATACATGTGTATGGGAGCTGCAGCCTGGCACAGACACTAATGTGCTGGGGGGGATACAGGGGGTAATCACAGGGAGCAGCAAGGAGCAGGTAACCCTGCAATATACTCACATATCAGCTGTACCCCTCTATATGTGTTTCTTACATACATGTGTATGGGAGCTGCAGCCTGGCACAGACACTAATGTGCTGGGGGGGATACAGGGGGTAATCACAGGGAGCAGCAAGGAGCAGGTAATCCTGCAATATACTCACATATCAGCTGTACCCCTCTATATGTGTCTCTTACATACATGTGTATGGGCGCTGCAGCCTGGCACAGACACTAATGTGCTGGGGGGATACAGGGGGTAATCACAGGCAGCAGCAAGGAGCAGGTAATCCTGCAATATACTCACATATCAGCTGTACCCCTCTATATGTGTCTCTTACATACATGTGTATGGGAGCTGCAGCCTGGCACATACACTAATGTGCTGGGGGGGATACAGGGGGTAATCACAGGCAGCAGCAAGGAGCAGGTAATCCTGCAATATACTCACATATCAGCTGTACCCCTCTATATGTGTCTCTTACATACATGTGTATGGGAGCTGCAGCCTGGCACAGACACTAATGTGCTGGGGGGGATACAGGGGGTAATCACAGGGAGCAGCAAGGAGCAGGTAACCCTGCAATATACTCACATATCAGCTGTACCCCTCTATATGTGTCTCTTACATACATGTGTATGGGAGCTGCAGCCTGGCACAGACACTAATGTGCTGGGGGGATACAGGGGGTAATCACAGGGAGCAGCAAGGAGCAGGTAACCCTGCAATATACTCACATATCAGCTGTACCCCTCTATATGTGTCTCTTACATACATGTGTATGGGAGCTGCAGCCTGGCACAGACACTAATGTGCTGGGGGGATACAGGGGGTAATCACAGGGAGCAGCAAGGAGCAGGTAACCCTGCAATATACTCACATATCAGCTGTACCCCTCTATATGTGTCTCTTACATACATGTGTATGGGGGCTGCAGCCTGGCACAGACACTAATGTGCTGGGGGGGATACAGGGGGTAATCACAGGCAGCAGCAAGGAGCAGGTAATCCTGCAATATACTCACATATCAGCTGTACCCCTCTATATGTGTCTCTTACATACATGTGTATGGGAGCTGCAGCCTGGCACAGACACTAATGTGCTGGGGGGATACAGGGGGTAATCACAGGGAGCAGCAAGGAGCAGGTAACCCTGCAATATACTCACATATCAGCTGTACCCCTCTATATGTGTCTCTTACATACATGTGTATGGGAGCTGCAGCCTGGCACAGACACTAATGTGCTGGGGGGGGATACAGGGGGTAATCACAGGGAGCAGCAAGGAGCAGGTAATCCTGCAATATACTCACATATCAGCTGTACCCCTCTATATGTGTCTCTTACATACATGTGTATGGGAGCTGTAGCCTGGCACAGACACTAATGTGCTGGGGGGGATACAGGGGGTAATCACAGGGAGCAGCAAGGAGCAGGTAACCCTGCAATATACTCACATATCAGCTGTACCCCTCTATATGTGTCTCTTACATACATGTGTATGGGAGCTGCAGCCTGGCACAGACACTAATGTGCTGGGGGGGATACAGGGGGTAATCACAGGCAGCAGCAAGGAGCAGGTAACCCTGCAATATACTCACATATCAGCTGTACCCCTCTATATGTGTTTCTTACATACATGTGTATGGGAGCTGCAGCCTGGCACAGACACTAATGTGCTGGGGGGGATACAGGGGGTAATCACAGGGAGCAGCAAGGAGCAGGTAATCCTGCAATATACTCACATATCAGCTGTACCCCTCTATATGTGTCTCTTACATACATGTGTATGGGAGCTGCAGCCTGGCACAGACACTAATGTGCTGGGGGGGATACAGGGGGTAATCACAGGCAGCAGCAAGGAGCAGGTAACCCTGCAATATACTCACATATCAGCTGTACCCCTCTATATGTGTCTCTTACATACATGTGTATGGGAGCTGCAGCCTGGCACAGACACTAATGTGCTGGGGGGATACAGGGGGTAATCACAGGGAGCAGCAAGGAGCAGGTAACCCTGCAATATACTCACATATCAGCTGTACCCCTCTATATGTGTTTCTTACATACATGTGTATGGGAGCTGCAGCCTGGCACAGACACTAATGTGCTGGGGGGGATACAGGGGGTAATCACAGGCAGCAGCAAGGAGCAGGTAATCCTGCAATATACTCACATATCAGCTGTACCCCTCTATATGTGTCTCTTACATACATGTGTATGGGCGCTGCAGCCTGGCACAGACACTAATGTGCTGGGGGGATACAGGGGGTAATCACAGGGAGCAGCAAGGAGCAGGTAACCCTGCAATATACTCACATATCAGCTGTACCCCTCTATATGTGTCTCTTACATACATGTGTATGGGAGCTGCAGCCTGGCACAGACACTAATGTGCTGGGGGGGATACAGGGGGTAATCACAGGCAGCAGCAAGGAGCAGGTAACCCTGCAATATACTCACATAGCTGTACCCCTCTATATGTGTCTCTTACATACATGTGTATGGGAGCTGCAGCCTGGCACAGACACTAATGTGCTGGGGGGATACAGGGGGTAATCACAGGGAGCAGCAAGGAGCAGGTAACCCTGCAATATACTCACATATCAGCTGTACCCCTCTATATGTGTTTCTTACATACATGTGTATGGGAGCTGCAAGCTGGCACAGACACTAATGTGCTGGGGGGGATACAGGGGGTAATCACAGGGAGCAGCAAGGAGCAGGTAATCCTGCAATATACTCACATATCAGCTGTACCCCTCTATATGTGTCTCTTACATACATGTGTATGGGAGCTGCAGCCTGGCACAGACACTAATGTGCTGGGGGGATACAGGGGGTAATCACAGGGAGCAGCAAGGAGCAGGTAACCCTGCAATATACTCACATATCAGCTGTACCCCTCTATATGTGTCTCTTACATACATGTGTATGGGAGCTGCAGCCTGGCACAGACACTAATGTGCTGGGGGGATACAGGGGGTAATCACAGGGAGCAGCAAGGAGCAGGTAACCCTGCAATATACTCACATATCAGCTGTACCCCTCTATATGTGTCTCTTACATACATGTGTATGGGAGCTGCAGCCTGGCACAGACACTAATGTGCTGGGGGGATACAGGGGGTAATCACAGGGAGCAGCAAGGAGCAGGTAATCCTGCAATATACTCACATATCAGCTGTACCCCTCTATATGTGTCTCTTACATACATGTGTATGGGAGCTGCAGCCTGGCACAGACACTAATGTGCTGGGGGGGATACAGGGGGTAATCACAGGGAGCAGCAAGGAGCAGGTAATCCTGCAATATACTCACATATCAGCTGTACCCCTCTATATGTGTTTCTTACATACATGTGTATGGGAGCTGCAGCCTGGCACAGACACTAATGTGCTGGGGGGGATACAGGGGGTAATCACAGGGAGCAGCAAGGAGCAGGTAACCCTGCAATATACTCACATATCAGCTGTACCCCTCTATATGTGTCTCTTACATACATGTGTATGGGAGCTGCAGCCTGACACAGACACTAATGTGCTGGGGGGGATACAGGGGGTAATCACAGGCAGCAGCAAGGAGCAGGTAACCCTGCAATATACTCACATATCAGCTGTACCCCTCTATATGTGTCTCTTACATACATGTGTATGGGAGCTGCAGCCTGGCACAGACACTAATGTGCTGGGGGGGATACAGGGGGTAATCACAGGGAGCAGCAAGGAGCAGGTAATCCTGCAATATACTCACATATCAGCTGTACCCCTCTATATGTGTCTCTTACATACATGTGTATGAGAGCTGCAGCCTGGCACAGACACTAATGTGCTGGGGGGATACAGGGGGTAATCACAGGGAGCAGCAAGGAGCAGGTAACCCTGCAATATACTCACATATCAGCTGTACCCCTCTATATGTGTCTCTTACATACATGTGTATGGGTGCTGCAGCCTGGCACAGACACTAATGTGCTGGGGGGATACAGGGGGTAATCACAGGGAGCAGCAAGGAGCAGGTAACCCTGCAATATACTCACATATCAGCTGTACCCCTCTATATGTGTCTCTTACATACATGTGTATGGGAGCTGCAGCCTGGCACAGACACTAATGTGCTGGGGGGGATACAGGGGGTAATCACAGGGAGCAGCAAGGAGCAGGTAACCCTGCAATATACTCACATATCAGCTGTACCTCTCTATATGTGTCTCTTACATACATGTGTATGGGAGCTGCAGCCTGGCACAGACACTAATGTGCTGGGGGGGATACAGGGGGTAATCACAGGCAGCAGCAAGGAGCAGGTAACCCTGCAATATACTCACATATCAGCTGTACCCCTCTATATGTGTCTCTTACATACATGTGTATGGGAGCTGCAGCCTGGCACAGACACTAATGTGCTGGGGGGGATACAGGGGGTAATCACAGGGAGCAGCAAGGAGCAGGTAACCCTGCAATATACTCACATATCAGCTGTACCTCTCTATATGTGTCTCTTACATACATGTGTATGGGAGCTGCAGCCTGGCACAGACACTAATGTGCTGGGGGGGATACAGGGGGTAATCACAGGCAGCAGCAAGGAGCAGGTAACCCTGCAATATACTCACATATCAGCTGTACCCCTCTATATGTGTCTCTTACATACATGTGTATGGGAGCTGCAGCCTGGCACAGACACTAATGTGCTGGGGGGGATACAGGGGGTAATCACAGGGAGCAGCAAGGAGCAGGTAATCCTGCAATATACTCACATATCAGCTGTACCCCTCTATATGTGTCTCTTACATACATGTGTATGGGAGCTGCAGCCTGGCACAGACACTAATGTGCTGGGGGGGGGATACAGGGGGTAATCACAGGGAGCAGCAAGGAGCAGGTAACCCTGCAATATACTCACATATCAGCTGTACCCCTCTATATGTGTCTCTTACATACATGTGTATGGGAGCTGCAGCCTGGCACAGACACTAATGTGCTGGGGGGATACAGGGGGTAATCACAGGGAGCAGCAAGGAGCAGGTAACCCTGCAATATACTCACATATCAGCTGTACCCCTCTATATGTGTCTCTTACATACATGTGTATGGGAGCTGCAGCCTGGCACAGACACTAATGTGCTGGGGGGATACAGGGGGTTATCACAGGGAGCAGCAAGGAGCAGGTAATCCTGCAATATACTCACATATCAGCTGTACCCCTCTATATGTGTTTCTTACATACATGTGTATGGGAGCTGCAGCCTGGCACAGACACTAATGTGCTGGGGGGGATACAGGGGGTAATCACAGGGAGCAGCAAGGAGCAGGTAACCCTGCAATATACTCACATATCAGCTGTACCCCTCTATATGTGTCTCTTACATACATGTGTATGGGAGCTGCAGCCTGGCACAGACACTAATGTGCTGGGAGGGATACAGGGGGTAATCACAGGGAGCAGCAAGGAGCAGGTAATCCTGCAATATACTCACATATCAGCTGTACCCCTCTATATGTGTCTCTTACATACATGTGTATGGGAGCTGCAGCCTGGCACAGACACTAATGTGCTGGGGGGGATACAGGGGGTAATCACAGGCAGCAGCAAGGAGCAGGTAATCCTGCAATATACTCACATATCAGCTGTACCCCTCTATATGTGTCTCTTACATACATGTGTATGGGAGCTGCAGCCTGGCACAGACACTAATGTGCTGGGGGGGATACAGGGAGTAATCACAGGGAGCAGCAAGGAGCAGGTAACCCTTCAATATACTCACATATCAGCTGTACCCCTCTATATGTGTCTCTTACATACATGTGTATGGGAGCTGCAGCCTGGCACAGACACTAATGTGCTGGGGGGGATACAGGGGGTAATCACAGGGAGCAGCAAGGAGCAGGTAACCCTGCAATATACTCACATATCAGCTGTACCCCTCTATATGTGTCTCTTACATACATGTGTATGGGAGCTGCAGCCTGGCACAGACACTAATGTGCTGGGGGGATACAGGGGGTAATCACAGGCAGCAGCAAGGAGCAGGTAACCCTGCAATATACTCACATATCAGCTGTACCCCTCTATATGTGTCTCTTACATACATGTGTATGGGAGCTGCCGCCTGGCACAGACACTAATGTGCTGGGGGGGATACAGGGGGTAATCACAGGGAGCAGCAAGGAGCAGGTAACCCTGCAATATACTCACATATCAGCTGTACCCCTCTATATGTGTCTCTTACATACATGTGTATGGGAGCTGCAGCCTGGCACAGACACTAATGTGCTGGGGGGGATACAGGGGGTAATCACAGGGAGCAGCAAGGAGCAGGTAACCCTGCAATATACTCACATATCAGCTGTACCCCTCTATATGTGTCTCTTACATACATGTGTATGGGAGCTGCAGCCTGGCACAGACACTAATGTGCTGGGGGGGATACAGGGGGTAATCACAGGGAGCAGCAAGGAGCAGGTAATCCTGCAATATACTCACATATCAGCTGTACCCCTCTATATGTGTCTCTTACATACATGTGTATGGGAGCTGCAGCCTGGCACAGACACTAATGTGCTGGGGGGGATACAGGGGGTAATCACAGGGAGCAGCAAGGAGCAGGTATTCCTGCAATATACTCACATATCAGCTGTACCCCTCTATATGTGTCTCTTACATACATGTGTATGGGAGCTGCAGCCTGGCACAGACACTAATGTGCTGGGGGGATACAGGGGGTAATCACAGGGAGCAGCAAGGAGCAGGTAACCCTGCAATATACTCACATATCAGCTGTACCCCTCTATATGTGTCTCTTACATACATGTGTATGGGAGCTGCAGCCTGGCACAGACACTAATGTGCTGGGGGGATACAGGGGGTAATCACAGGGAGCAGCAAGGAGCAGGTAACCCTGCAATATACTCACATATCAGCTGTACCCCTCTATATGTGTCTCACATACATGTGTATGGGAGCTGCAGCCTGGCACAGACACTAATGTGCTGGGGGGGATACAGGGGGTAATCACAGGCAGCAGCAAGGAGCAGGTAACCCTGCAATATACTCACATATCCGCTGTACCCCTCTATATGTGTCTCTTACATACATGTGTATGGGGGCTGCAGCCTGGCACAGACACTAATGTGCTGGGGGGATACAGGGGGTAATCAGAGGCAGCAGCAAGGAGCAGGTAACCCTGCAATATACTCACATATCAGCTGTACCCCTCTATATGTGTCTCTTACATACATGTGTATGGGGGCTGCAGCCTGGCACAGACACTAATGTGCTGGGGGGGGATACAGGGGGTAATCACAGGGAGCAGCAAGGAGCAGGTAACCCTGCAATATACTCACATATCAGCTGTACCCTTCTATATGTGTCTCTTACATACATGTGTATGGGAGCTGCAGCCTGGCACAGACACTAATGTGCTGGGGGGATACAGGGGGTAATCACAGGGAGCAGCAAGGAGCAGGTAATCCTGCAATATACTCACATATCAGCTGTACCCCTCTATATGTGTCTCTTACATACATGTGTGTGGGAGCTGCAGCCTGGCACAGACACTAATGTGCTGGGGGGGATACAGGGGGTAATCACAGGGAGCAGCAAGGAGCAGGTAACCCTGCAATATACTCACATATCCGCTGTACCCCTCTATATGTGTCTCTTACATACATGTGTATGGGGGCTGCAGCCTGGCACAGACACTAATGTGCTGGGGGGATACAGGGGGTAATCAGAGGCAGCAGCAAGGAGCAGGTAACCCTGCAATATACTCACATATCAGCTGTACCCCTCTATATGTGTCTCTTACATACATGTGTATGGGAGCTGCAGCCTGGCACAGACACTAATGTGCTGGGGGGGATACAGGGGGTAATCACAGGGAGCAGCAAGGAGCAGGTAACTCTGCAATATACTCACATATCAGCTGTACCCCTCTATATGTGTCTCTTACATACATGTGTATGGGAGCTGCAGCCTGGCACAGACACTAATGTGCTGGGGGGGATACAGGGGGTAATCACAGGGAGCAGCAAGGAGCAGGTAACCCTGCAATATACTCACATATCAGCTGTACCACTCTATATGTGTCTCTTACATACATGTGTATGGGGGCTGCAGCCTGGCACAGACACTAATGTGCTGGGGGGGATACAGGGGGTAATCACAGGGAGCAGCAAGGAGCAGGTAACCCTGCAATATACTCACATATCAGCTGTACCCCTCTATATGTGTCTCTTACATACATGTGTATGAGAGCTGCAGCCTGGCACAGACACTAATGTGCTGGGGGGATACAGGGGGTAATCACAGGGAGCAGCAAGGAGCAGGTAACCCTGCAATATACTCACATATCAGCTGTACCCCTCTATATGTGTCTCTTACATACATGTGTATGGGAGCTGCAGCCTGACACAGACACTAATGTGCTGGGGGGATACAGGGGGTAATCACAGGGAGCAGCAAGGAGCAGGTAACCCTGCAATATACTCACATATCAGCTGTACCCCTCTATATGTGTCTCTTACATACATGTGTATGGGGCTGCAGCCTGGCACAGACACTAATGTGCTGGGGGGGATACAGGGGGTAATCACAGGCAGCAGCAAGGAGCAGGTAATCCTGCAATATACTCACATATCAGCTGTACCCCCCTATATGTGTCTCTTACATACATGTGTATGGGGCTGCAGCCTGGCACAGACACTAATGTGCTGGGGGGGATACAGGGGGTAATCACAGGCAGCAGCAAGGAGCAGGTAATCCTGCAATATACTCACATATCAGCTGTACCCCTCTATATGTGTCTCTTACATACATGTGTATGGGAGCTGCAGCCTGGCACAGACACTAATGTGCTGGGGGGGATACAGGGGGTAATCACAGGGAGCAGCAAGGAGCAGGTAACCCTGCAATATACTCACATATCAGCTGTACCCCTCTATATGTGTCTCTTACATACATGTGTATGGGAGCTGCAGCCTGGCACAGACACTAATGTGCTGGGGGGATACAGGGGGTAATCACAGGGAGCAGCAAGGAGCAGGTAACCCTGCAATATACTCACATATCAGCTGTACCCCTCTATATGTGTCTCTTACATACATGTGTATGGGAGCTGCAGCCTGGCACAGACACTAATGTGCTGGGGGGGATACAGGGGGTAATCACAGGGAGCAGCAAGGAGCAGGTAATCCTGCAATATACTCACATATCAGCTGTACCCCTCTGTATGTGTCTCTTACATACATGTGTATGGGAGCTGCAGCCTGACACAGACACTAATGTGCTGGGGGGGATACATGGGGTAATCACAGGGAGCAGCAAGGAGCAGGTAATCCTGCAATATACTCACATATCATCTGTACCCCTCTATATGTGTCTCTTACATACATGTGTATGGGAGCTGCAGCCTGGCACAGACACTAATGTGCTGGGGGGATACAGGGGGTAATCACAGGGAGCAGCAAGGAGCAGGTAATCCTGCAATATACTCACATATCAGCTGTACCCCTCTATATGTGTCTCTTACATACATGTGTATGGGAGCTGCAGCCTGGCACATACACTAATGTGCTGGGGGGGATACAGGGGGTAATCACAGGGAGCAGCAAGGAGCAGGTAATCCTGCAATATACTCACATATCAGCTGTACCCCTCTATATGTGTCTCTTACATACATGTGTATGGGAGCTGCAGCCTGGCACAGACACTAATGTGCTGGGGGGATACAGGGGGTAATCACAGGGAGCAGCAAGGAGCAGGTAACCCTGCAATATACTCACATATCAGCTGTACCCCTCTATATGTGTCTCTTACATACATGTGTATGGGAGCTGCAGCCTGGCACAGACACTAATGTGCTGGGGGGGATACAAGGGGTAATCACAGGGAGCAGCAAGGAGCAGGTAATCCTGCAATATACTCACATATCAGCTGTACCCCTCTATATGTGTCTCTTACATACATGTGTATGGGAGCTGCAGCCTGGCACAGACACTAATGTGCTGGGGGGATACAGGGGGTAATCACAGGGAGCAGCAAGGAGCAGGTAACCCTGCAATATACTCACATATCAGCTGTACCCCTCTATATGTGTCTCTTACATACATGTGTATGGGAGCTGCAGCCTGGCACAGACACTAATGTGCTAGGGGGGATACAGGGGGTAATCACAGGCAGCAGCAAGGAGCAGGTAATCCTGCAATATACTCACATATCAGCTGTACCCCTCTATATGTGTCTCTTACATACATGTGTATGGGAGCTGCAGCCTGGCACAGACACTAATGTGCTGGGGGGGATACAGGGGGTAATCACAGGCAGCAGCAAGGAGCAGGTAATCCTGCAATATACTCACATATCAGCTGTACCCCTCTATATGTGTCCATTACATACATGTGTATGGGAGCTGCAGCCTGGCACAGACACTAATGTGCTGGGGGGGATACAGGGGGTAATCCCAGGGAGCAGCAAGGAGCAGGTAACCCTGCAATATACTCACATATCAGCTGTACCCCTCTATATGTGTCTCTTACATACATGTGTATGGGAGCTGCAGCCTGGCACAGACATTAATGTCCGTGGGGGATACAGGGGGTAATCACAGGGAGCAGCAAGGAGCAGGTAACCCTGCAATATACTCACATATCAGCTGTACCCCTCTATATGTGTCTCTTACATACATGTGTATGGGAGCTGCAGCCTGGCACAGACACTAATGTGCTGGGGGGGATACAGGGGGAAATCACAGGGAGCAGCAAGGAGCAGGTAACCCTGCTATATACTCACATATCAGCTGTACCCCTCTATATGTGTCTCTTACATACATGTGTATGGGAGCTGCAGCCTGGCACAGACACTAATGTGCTGGGGGGATACAGGGGGAAATCACAGGCAGCAGCAAGGAGCAGGTAACCCTGCTATATACTCACATATCAGCTGTACCCCTCTATATGTGTCTCTTACATACATGTGTATGGGAGCTGCAGCCTGGCACAGACACTAATGTGCTGGGGGGATACAGGGGGTAATCACAGGGAGCAGCAAGGAGCAGGTAATCCTGCAATATACTCACATATCAGCTGTACCCCTCTATATGTGTCTCTTACATACATGTGTGTGGGAGCTGCAGCCTGGCACAGACACTAATGTGCTGGGGGGGGATACAGGGGGTAATCACAGGGAGCAGCAAGGAGCAGGTAATCCTGCAATATACTCACATATCAGCTGTACCCCTCTATATGTGTCTCTTACATACATGTGTATGGGAGCTGCAGCCTGGCACAGACACTAATGTGCTGGGGGGGGGATACAGGGGGTAATCACAGGGAGCAGCAAGGAGCAGGTAACCCTGCAATATACTCACATATCAGCTGTACCCTTCTATATGTGTCTCTTACATACATGTGTATGGGAGCTGCAGCCTGGCACAGACACTAATGTGCTGGGGGGGATACAGGGGGTAATCACAGGGAGCAGCAAGGAGCAGGTAACCCTGCAATATACTCACATATCAGCTGTACCCCTCTATATGTGTCTCTTACATACATGTGTATGGGAGCTGCAGCCTGGCACAGACACTAATGTGCTGGGGGGGATACAGGGGGTAATCACAGGGAGCAGCAAGGAGCAGGTAACCCTGCAATATACTCACATATCAGCTGTACCCCTCTATATGTGTCTCTTGCATACATGTGTATGGGAGCTGCAGCCTGGCACAGACACTAATGTGCTGGGGGGATACAGGGGGTAATCACAGGGAGCAGCAAGGAGCAGGTAACACTGCAATATACTCACATATCAGCTGTACCCCTCTATATGTGTCTCTTACATACATGTGTATGGGAGCTGCAGCCTGGCACAGACACTAATGTGCTGGGGGGATACAGGGGGTAATCACAGGGAGCAGCAAGGAGCAGGTAACCCTGCAATATACTCACATATCAGCTGTAGCCCTCTATATGTGTCTCTTACATACATGTGTATGGGAGCTGCAGCCTGGCACAGACACTAATGTGCTGGGGGGGATACAGGGGGTAATCACAGGCAGCAGCAAGGAGCAGGTAACCCTGCAATATACTCACATATCAGCTGTACCCCTCTATATGTGTCTCTTACATACATGTGTATGGGAGCTGCACCCTGGCACAGACACTAATGTGCTGGGGGGGATACAGGGGGTAATCACAGGGAGCAGCAAGGAGCAGGTAACCCTGCAATATACTCACATATCAGCTGTACCCCTCTATATGTGTCTCTTACATACATGTGTATGGGAGCTGCAGCCTGGCACAGACACTAATGTGCTGGGGGGGATACAGGGGGTAATCACAGGCAGCAGCAAGGAGCAGGTAACCCTGCAATATACTCACATATCAGCTGTACCCCTCTATATGTGTCTCTTACATACATGTGTATGGGGGCTGCAGCCTGGCACAGACACTAATGTGCTGGGGGGATACAGGGGGTAATCACAGGGAGCAGCAAGGAGCAGGTAACCCTGCAATATACTCACATATCAGCTGTACCCCTCTATATGTGTCTCTTACATACATGTGTATGGGAGCTGCAGCCTGGCACAGACACTAATGTGCTGGGGGGGATACAGGGGGTAATCACAGGGAGCAGCAAG
Organism: Ascaphus truei; assembly: GCF_040206685.1. Classification (NCBI taxonomy): domain Eukaryota; kingdom Metazoa; phylum Chordata; class Amphibia; order Anura; family Ascaphidae; genus Ascaphus; species Ascaphus truei. Next base: position 2,693,596 of record NC_134486.1, on the reverse strand, counting down.
GAGCAGGTAATCCTGCAATATACTCACATATCAGCTGTACCCCTCTATATGTGTCTCTTACATACATGTGTATGGGAGCTGCAGCCTGGCACAGACACTAATGTGCTGGGAGGGATACAGGGGGTAATCACAGGGAGCAGCAAGGAGCAGGTAATCCTGCAATATACTCACATATCAGCTGTACCCCTCTATATGTGTCTCTTACATACATGTGTATGGGAGCTGCAGCCTGGCACAGACACTAATGTGCTGGGGGGATACAGGGGGTAATCACAGGGAGCAGCAAGGAGCAGGTAACCCTGCAATATACTCACATATCAGCTGTACCCCTCTATATGTGTCTCTTACATACATGTGTATGGGAGCTGCAGCCTGGCACAGACACTAATGTGCTGGGGGGGATACAGGGGGTAATCACAGGGAGCAGCAAGGAGCAGGTAACCCTGCAATATACTCACATATCAGCTGTACCCCTCTATATGTGTCTCTTACATACATGTGCATGGGAGCTGCAGCCTGGCACAGACACTAATGTGCTGGGGGGGATACAGGGGGTAATCACAGGGAGCAGCAAGGAGCAGGTAACCCTGCAATATACTCACATATCAGCTGTACCCCTCTATATGTGTCTCTTACATACATGTGTATGGGAGCTGCAGCCTGGCACAGACACTAATGTGCTGGGGGGGATACAGGGGGTAATCACAGGGAGCAGCAAGGAGCAGGTAACCCTGCAATATACTCACATATCAGCTGTACCCCTCTATATGTGTTTCTTACATACATGTGTATGGGAGCTGCAGCCTGGCACAGACACTAATGTGCTGGGGGGGATACAGGGGGTAATCACAGGGAGCAGCAAGGAGCAGGTAACCCTGCAATATACTCACATATCAGCTGTACCCCTCTATATGTGTCTCTTACATGTGTATGGGAGCTGCAGCCTGGCACAGACACTAATGTGCTGGGGGGGATACAGGGGGTAATCACAGGGAGCAGCAAGGAGCAGGTAATCCTGCAATATACTCACATATCAGCTGTACCCCTCTATATGTGTCTCTTACATACATGTGTATGGGAGCTGCAGCCTGGCACAGACACTAATGTGCTGGGGGGGATACAGGGGGTAATCACAGGCAGCAGCAAGGAGCAGGTAACCCTGCAATATACTCACATATCAGCTGTACCCCTCTATATGTGTCTCTTACATACATGTGTATGGGAGCTGCAGCCTGGCACAGACACTAATGTGCTGGGGGGGATACAGGGGGTAATCACAGGGAGCAGCAAGGAGCAGGTAATCCTGCAATATACTCACATATCAGCTGTACCCCTCTATATGTGTCTCTTACATACATGTGTATGGGAGCTGCAGCCTGGCACAGACACTAATGTGCTGGGGGGGATACAGGGGGTAATCACAGGGAGCAGCAAGGAGCAGGTAATCCTGCAATATACTCACATATCAGCTGTACCCCTCTATATGTGTCTCTTACATACATGTGTATGGGAGCTGCAGCCTGGCACAGACACTAATGTGCTGGGGGGATACAGGGGGTAATCACAGGGAGCAGCAAGGAGCAGGTAACCCTGCAATATACTCACATATCAGCTGTACCCCTCTATATGTGTCTCTTACATACATGTGTATGGGAGCTGCAGCCTGGCACAGACACTAATGTGCTGGGGGGATACAGGGGGTAATCACAGGGAGCAGCAAGGAGCAGGTAACCCTGCAATATACTCACATATCAGCTGTACCCCTCTATATGTGTCTCTTACATACATGTGTATGGGAGCTGCAGCCTGGCACAGACACTAATGTGCTGGGGGATACAGGGGGTAATCACAGGGAGCAGCAAGGAGCAGGTAATCCTGCAATATACTCACATATCAGCTGTACCCCTCTATATGTGTCTCTTACATACATGTGTATGGGGGCTGCAGCCTGGCACAGACACTAATGTGCTGGGGGGGATACAGGGGGTAATCACAGGGAGCAGCAAGGAGCAGGTAACCCTGCAATATACTCACATATCAGCTGTACCCCTCTATATGTGTCTCTTACATACATGTGTATGGGAGCTGCAGCCTGGCACAGACACTAATGTGCTGGGGGGATACAGGGGGTAATCACAGGGAGCAGCAAGGAGCAGGTAATCCTGCAATATACTCACATATCAGCTGTACCCCTCTATATGTGTCTCTTACATACATGTGTGTGGGAGCTGCAGCCTGGCACAGACACTAATGTGCTGGGGGGGATACAGGGGGTAATCACAGGGAGCAGCAAGGAGCAGGTAACCCTGCAATATACTCACATATCAGCTGTACCCCTCTATATGTGTCTCTTACATACATGTGTATGGGAGGTGCAGCCTGGCACAGACACTAATGTGCTGGGGGGGATACAGGGGGTAATCACAGGGAGCAGCAAGGAGCAGGTAACCCTGCAATATACTCACATATCCGCTGTACCCCTCTATATGTGTCTCTTACATACATGTGTATGGGGGCTGCAGCCTGGCACAGACACTAATGTGCTGGGGGGATACAGGGGGTAATCAGAGGCAGCAGCAAGGAGCAGGTAACCCTGCAATATACTCACATATCAGCTGTACCCCTCTATATGTGTCTCTTACATACATGTGTATGGGGGCTGCAGCCTGGCACAGACACTAATGTGCTGGGGGGGATACAGGGGGTAATCACAGGGAGCAGCAAGGAGCAGGTAACCCTGCAATATACTCACATATCAGCTGTACCCCTCTATATGTGTCTCTTACATACATGTGTATGGGGGCTGCAGCCTGGCACAGACACTAATGTGCTGGGGGGGATACAGGGGGTAATCACAGGGAGCAGCAAGGAGCAGGTAACCCTGCAATATACTCACATATCAGCTGTACCCCTCTATATGTGTCTCTTACATACATGTGTATGGGAGCTGCAGCCTGACACAGACACTAATGTGCTGGGGGGGATACAGGGGGTAATCACAGGCAGCAGCAAGGAGCAGGTAACCCTGCAATATACTCACATATCAGCTGTACCCCTCTATATGTGTCTCTTACATACATGTGTATGGGAGCTGCAGCCTAGCACAGACACTAATGTGCTGGGGGGATACAGGGGGTAATCACAGGGAGCAGCAAGGAGCAGGTAACCCTGCAATATACTCACATATCAGCTGTACCCCTCTATATGTGTCTCTTACATACATGTGTATGGGAGCTGCAGCCTGGCACAGACACTAATGTGCTGGGGGGGATACAGGGGGTAATCACAGGCAGCAGCAAGGAGCAGGTAATCCTGCAATATACTCACATATCAGCTGTACCCCTCTATATGTGTCTCTTACATACATGTGTATGGGAGCTGCAGCCTGGCACAGACACTAATGTGCTGGGGGGGATACAGGGGGTAATCACAGGCAGCAGCAAGGAGCAGGTAACCCTGCAATATACTCACATATCAGCTGTACCCCTCTATATGTGTCTCTTACATACATGTGTATGGGAGCTGCAGCCTGGCACAGACACTAATGTGCTGGGGGGGATACAGGGGGTAATCACAGGGAGCAGCAAGGAGCAGGTAACCCTGCAATATACTCACATATCAGCTGTACCCCTCTATATGTGTCTCTTACATACATGTGTATGGGCGCTGCAGCCTGGCACAGACACTAATGTGCTGGGGGGATACAGGGGGTAATCAGAGGCAGCAGCAAGGAGCAGGTAACCCTGCAATATACTCACATATCAGCTGTACCCCTCTATATGTGTCTCTTACATACATGTGTATGGGAGCTGCAGCCTGGCACAGACACTAATGTGCTGGGGGGATACAGGGGGTAATCACAGGGAGCAGCAAGGAGCAGGTAATCCTGCAATATACTCACATATCAGCTGTACCCCTCTATATGTGTCTCTTACATACATGTGTATGGGAGCTGCAGCCTGGCACAGACACTAATGTGCTGGGGGGGGTACAGGGGTAATCACAGGGAGCAGCAAGGAGCAGGTAACCCTGCAATATACTCACATATCAGCTGTACCCCTCTATATGTGTCTCTTACATACATGTGTATGGGGGCTGCAGCCTGGCACAGACACTAATGTGCTGGGGGGGATACAGGGGGTAATCACAGGGAGCAGCAAGGAGCAGGTAACCCTGCAATATACTCACATATCAGCTGTACCCCTCTATATGTGTCTCTTACATACATGTGTGTGGGAGCTGCAGCCTGGCACAGACACTAATGTGCTGGGGGGGATACAGGGGGTAATCACAGGGAGCAGCAAGGTGCAGGTAACCCTGCAATATACTCACATATCAGCTGTACCCCTCTATATGTGTCTCTTACATACATGTGTATGGGAGCTGCAGCCTGACACAGACACTAATGTGCTGGGGGGATACAGGGGGTAATCACAGGGAGCAGCAAGGAGCAGGTAATCCTGCAATATACTCACATATCAGCTGTACCCCTCTATATGTGTCTCTTACATACATGTGTATGGGAGCTGCAGCCTGGCACAGACACTAATGTGCTGGGGGGGGGATACAGGGGGTAATCACAGGGAGCAGCAAGGAGCAGGTAACCCTGCAATATACTCACATATCAGCTGTACCCCTCTATATGTGTCTCTTACATACATGTGTATGGGAGCTGCAGCCTGGCACAGACACTAATGTGCTGGGGGGGGGATACAGGGGGTAATCACAGGGAGCAGCAAGGAGCAGGTAACCCTGCAATATACTCACATATCAGCTGTACCCTTCTATATGTGTCTCTTACATACATGTGTATGGGAGCTGCAGCCTGGCACAGACACTAATGTGCTGGGGGGGATACAGGGGGTAATCACAGGGAGCAGCAAGGAGCAGGTAACCCTGCAATATACTCACATATCAGCTGTACCCCTCTATATGTGTCTCTTACATACATGTGTATGGGAGCTGCAGCCTGGCACAGACACTAATGTGCTGGGGGGGATACAGGGGGTAATCACAGGGAGCAGCAAGGAGCAGGTAACCCTGCAATATACTCACATATCAGCTGTACCCCTCTATATGTGTCTCTTACATACATGTGTATGGGAGCTGCAGCCTGGCACAGACACTAATGTGCTGGGGGGGATACAGGGGGTAATCACAGGGAGCAGCAAGGAGCAGCTAATCCTGCAATATACTCACATATCTGCTGTACCCCTCTATATGTGTCTCTTACATACATGTGTATGGGAGCTGCAGCCTGGCACAGACACTAATGTGCTGGGGGGGGGGGATACAGGGGGAAATCACAGGGAGCAGCAAGGAGCAGGTAATCCTGCAATATACTCACATATCAGCTGTACCCCTCTATATGTGTCTCTTACATACATGTGTATGGGAGCTGCAGCCTGGCACAGACACTAATGTGCTGGGGGGGGGATACAGGGGGTAATCACAGGGAGCAGCAAGGAGCAGGTAACCCTGCAATATACTCACATATCAGCTGTACCCTTCTATATGTGTCTCTTACATACATGTGTATGGGAGCTGCAGCCTGGCACAGACACTAATGTGCTGGGGGGGATACAGGGGGTAATCACAGGGAGCAGCAAGGAGCAGGTAACCCTGCAATATACTCACATATCAGCTGTACCCCTCTATATGTGTCTCTTACATACATGTGTATGGGAGCTGCAGCCTGGCACAGACACTAATGTGCTGGGGGGGATACAGGGGGTAATCACAGGGAGCAGCAAGGAGCAGGTAACCCTGCAATATACTCACATATCAGCTGTACCCCTCTATATGTGTCTCTTACATACATGTGTATGGGAGCTGCAGCCTGGCACAGACACTAATGTGCTGGGGGGATACAGGGGGTAATCACAGGGAGCAGCAAGGAGCAGGTAACCCTGCAATATACTCACATATCAGCTGTACCCTTCTATATGTGTCTCTTACATACATGTGTATGGGAGCTGCAGCCTGGCACAGACACTAATGTGCTGGGGGGGATACAGGGGGCAATCACAGGGAGCAGCAAGGAGCAGGTAACCCTGCAATATACTCACATATCAGCTGTACCCCTCTATATGTATCTCTTACATACATGTGTATGGGAGCTGTAGCCTGGCACAGACACTAATGTGCTGGGGGGGATACAGGGGGTAATCACAGGGAGCAGCAAGGAGCAGGTAATCCTGCAATATACTCACATATCAGCTGTACCCCTCTATATGTGTCTCTTACATACATGTGTATGGGAGCTGCAGCCTGGCACAGACACTAATGTGCTGGGGGGGATACAGGGGGTAATCACAGGGAGCAGCAAGGAGCAGGTAATCCTGCAATATACTCACATATCAGCTGTACCCCTCTATATGTGTCTCTTACATACATGTGTATGGGAGCTGCAGCCTGGCACAGACACTAATGTGCTGGGGGGGATACAGGGGGTAATCACAGGGAGCAGCAAGGAGCAGGTAACCCTGCAATATACTCACATATCAGCTGTACCCCTCTATATGTGTCTCTTACATACATGTGTATGGGAGCTGCAGCCTAGCACAGACACTAATGTGCTGGGGGGATACAGGGGGTAATCACAGGCAGCAGCAAGGAGCAGGTAACCCTGCAATATACTCACATATCAGCTGTACCCCTCTATATGTGTCTCTTACATACATGTGTATGGGAGCTGCAGCCTGGCACAGACACTAATGTGCTGGGGGGGATACAGGGGGTAATCACAGGCAGCAGCAAGGAGCAGGTAATCCTGCAATATACTCACATATCAGCTGTACCCCTCTATATGTGTCTCTTACATACATGTGTATGGGAGCTGCAGCCTGGCACAGACACTAATGTGCTGGGGGGGATACAGGGGGTAATCACAGGCAGCAGCAAGGAGCAGGTAACCCTGCAATATACTCACATATCAGCTGTACCCCTCTATATGTGTCTCTTACATACATGTGTATGGGAGCTGCAGCCTGGCACAGACACTAATGTGCTGGGGGGGATACAGGGGGTAATCACAGGGAGCAGCAAGGAGCAGGTAACCCTGCAATATACTCACATATCAGCTGTACCCCTCTATATGTGTCTCTTACATACATGTGTATGGGAGCTGCAGCCTGGCACAGACACTAATGTGCTGGGGGGATACAGGGGGTAATCACAGGGAGCAGCAAGGAGCAGGTAATCCTGCAATATACTCACATATCAGCTGTACCCCTCTATATGTGTCTCTTACATACATGTGTATGGGAGCTGCAGCCTGGCACAGACACTAATGTGCTGGGGGGGGTACAGGGGTAATCACAGGGAGCAGCAAGGAGCAGGTAACCCTGCAATATACTCACATATCAGCTGTACCCCTCTATATGTGTCTCTTACATACATGTGTATGGGAGCTGCAGCCTGGCACAGACACTAATGTGCTGGGGGGGATACAGGGGGTAATCACAGGGAGCAGCAAGGAGCAGGTAACCCTGCAATATACTCACATATCAGCTGTACCCCTCTATATGTGTCTCTTACATACATGTGTGTGGGAGCTGCAGCCTGGCACAGACACTAATGTGCTGGGGGGGATACAGGGGGTAATCACAGGGAGCAGCAAGGAGCAGGTAACCCTGCAATATACTCACATATCAGCTGTACCCCTCTATATGTGTCTCTTACATACATGTGTATGGGAGCTGCAGCCTGGCACAGACACTAATGTGCTGGGGGGATACAGGGGGTAATCACAGGGAGCAGCAAGGAGCAGGTAACCCTGCAATATACTCACATATCAGCTGTACCCCCCTATATGTGTCTCTTACATACATGTGTATGGGAGCTGCAGCCTGGCACAGACACTAATGTGCTGGGGGGGATACAGGGGGTAATCACAGGGAGCAGCAAGGAGCAGGTAATCCTGCAATATACTCACATATCAGCTGTACCCCTCTATATGTGTCTCTTACATACATGTGTATGGGAGCTGCAGCCTGACACAGACACTAATGTGCTGGGGGGATACAGGGGGTAATCACAGGGAGCAGCAAGGAGCAGGTAACCCTGCAATATACTCACATATCAGCTGTACCCCTCTATATGTGTCTCTTACATACATGTGTATGGGAGCTGCAGCCTGGCACAGACACTAATGTGCTGGGGGGGGGATACAGGGGGTAATCACAGGGAGCAGCAAGGAGCAGGTAACCCTGCAATATACTCACATATCAGCTGTACCCTTCTATATGTGTCTCTTACATACATGTGTATGGGAGCTGCAGCCTGGCACAGACACTAATGTGCTGGGGGGGATACAGGGGGTAATCACAGGGAGCAGCAAGGAGCAGGTAACCCTGCAATATACTCACATATCAGCTGTACCCCTCTATATGTGTCTCTTACATACATGTGTATGGGAGCTGCAGCCTGGCACAGACACTAATGTGCTGGGGGGGATACAGGGGGTAATCACAGGGAGCAGCAAGGAGCAGGTAACCCTGCAATATACTCACATATCAGCTGTACCCCTCTATATGTGTCTCTTACATACATGTGTATGGGAGCTGCAGCCTGGCACAGACACTAATGTGCTGGGGGGGATACAGGGGGTAATCACAGGGAGCAGCAAGGAGCAGCTAATCCTGCAATATACTCACATATCTGCTGTACCCCTCTATATGTGTCTCTTACATACATGTGTATGGGAGCTGCAGCCTGGCACAGACACTAATGTGCTGGGGGGGGGGGATACAGGGGGAAATCACAGGGAGCAGCAAGGAGCAGGTAATCCTGCAATATACTCACATATCAGCTGTACCCCTCTATATGTGTCTCTTACATACATGTGTATGGGAGCTGCAGCCTGGCACAGACACTAATGTGCTGGGGGGGGGATACAGGGGGTAATCACAGGGAGCAGCAAGGAGCAGGTAACCCTGCAATATACTCACATATCAGCTGTACCCTTCTATATGTGTCTCTTACATACATGTGTATGGGAGCTGCAGCCTGGCACAGACACTAATGTGCTGGGGGGGATACAGGGGGTAATCACAGGGAGCAGCAAGGAGCAGGTAACCCTGCAATATACTCACATATCAGCTGTACCCCTCTATATGTGTCTCTTACATACATGTGTATGGGAGCTGCAGCCTGGCACAGACACTAATGTGCTGGGGGGATACAGGGGGTAATCACAGGGAGCAGCAAGGAGCAGGTAACCCTGCAATATACTCACATATCAGCTGTACCCTTCTATATGTGTCTCTTACATACATGTGTATGGGAGCTGCAGCCTGGCACAGACACTAATGTGCTGGGGGGGATACAGGGGGCAATCACAGGGAGCAGCAAGGAGCAGGTAACCCTGCAATATACTCACATATCAGCTGTACCCCTCTATATGTATCTCTTACATACATGTGTATGGGAGCTGTAGCCTGGCACAGACACTAATGTGCTGGGGGGGATACAGGGGGTAATCACAGGGAGCAGCAAGGAGCAGGTAATCCTGCAATATACTCACATATCAGCTGTACCCCTCTATATGTGTCTCTTACATACATGTGTATGGGAGCTGCAGCCTGGCACAGACACTAATGTGCTGGGGGGGATACAGGGGGTAATCACAGGGAGCAGCAAGGAGCAGGTAATCCTGCAATATACTCACATATCAGCTGTACCCCTCTATATGTGTCTCTTACATACATGTGTATGGGAGCTGCAGCCTGGCACAGACACTAATGTGCTGGGGGGGATACAGGGGGTAATCACAGGGAGCAGCAAGGAGCAGGTAACCCTGCAATATACTCACATATCAGCTGTACCCCTCTATATGTGTCTCTTACATACATGTGTATGGGAGCTGCAGCCTGGCACAGACACTAATGTGCTGGGGGGATACAGGGGGTAATCACAGGGAGCAGCAAGGAGCAGGTAACACTGCAATATACTCACATATCAGCTGTACCCCTCTATATGTGTCTCTTACATACATGTGTATGGGAGCTGCAGCCTGGCACAGACACTAATGTGCTGGGGGGGATACAGGGGGTAATCACAGGCAGCAGCAAGGAGCAGGTAACCCTGCAATATACTCACATATCAGCTGTACCCCTCTATATGTGTCTCTTACATACATGTGTATGGGAGCTGCACCCTGGCACAGACACTAATGTGCTGGGGAGATACAGGGGGTAATCACAGGGAGCAGCAAGGAGCAGGTAACCCTGCAATATACTCACATATCAGCTGTACCCCTCTATATGTGTCTCTTACATACATGTGTATGGGAGCTGCAGCCTGGCACAGACACTAATGTGCTGGGGGGGATACAGGGGGTAATCACAGGGAGCAGCAAGGAGCAGGTAATCCTGCAATATACTCACATATCAGCTGTACCCCTCTATTTGTGTCTCTTACATACATGTGTATGGGAGCTGCAGCCTGGCACAGACACTAATGTGCTGGGGGGGATACAGGGGGTAATCACAGGCAGCAGCAAGGAGCAGGTAATCCTGCAATATACTCACATATCAGCTGTACCCCTCTATATGTGTCTCTTACATACATGTGTATGGGAGCTGCAGCCTGGCACAGACACTAATGTGCTGGGGGGGATACAGGGGGTGATCACAGGGAGCAGCAAGGAGCAGGTAATTCTGCAATATACTCACATCAGCTGTACCCCTCTATATGTGTCTCTTACATACATGTGTATGGGGGCTGCAGCCTGGCACAGACACTAATGTGCTGGGGGGATACAGGGGGTAATCACAGGGAGCAGCAAGGAGCAGGTAACCCTGCAATATACTCACATATCAGCTGTACCCTTCTATATGTGTCTCTTACATACATGTGTATGGGAGCTGCAGCCTGGCACAGACACTAATGTGCTGGGGGGGGGGTACAGGGGGTAATCACAGGGAGCAGCAAGGAGCAGGTAACCCTGCAATATACTCACATATCAGCTGTACCCCTCTATATGTGTCTCTTACATACATGTGTATGGGAGCTGCGGCCTGGCACAGACACTAATGTGCTGGGGGGGATACAGGGGGTAATCACAGGGAGCAGCAAGGAGCAGGTAATCCTGCAATATACTCACATATCAGCTGTACCCCTCTATATGTGTCTTTTACATACATGTGTATGGGAGCTGCAGCCTGGCACAGACACTAATGTGCTGGGGGGGGATACAGGGGGTAATCACAGGGAGCAGCAAGGAGCAGGTAATCCTGCAATATACTCACATATCAGCTGTACCCCCCTATATGTGTCTCTTACATACATGTGTATGGGAGCTGCAGCCTGGCACAGACACTAATGTGCTGGGGGGGGATACAGGGGGTAATCACAGGGAGCAGCAAGGAGCAGGTAATCCTGCAATATACTCACATATCAGCTGTACCCCTCTATATGTGTCTCTTACATACATGTGTATGGGAGCTGCAGCCTGGCACAGACACTAATGTGCTGGGGGGGAAACAGGGGGTAATCACAGGGAGCAGCAAGGAGCAGGTAATCCTGCAATATACTCACATATCAGCTGTACCCCTCTATATGTGTCTCTTACATACATGTGTATGGGAGCTGCAGCCTGGCACAGACACTAATGTGCTGGGGGGATACAGGGGGTAATCACAGGGAGCAGCAAGGAGCAGGTAACCCTGCAATATACTCACATATCAGCTGTACCCCTCTATATGTGTCTCTTACATACATGTGTATGGGAGCTGCAGCCTGGCACAGACACTAATGTGCTGGGGGGATACAGGGGTTAATCACAGGGAGCAGCAAGGAGCAGGTAACCCTGCAATATACTCACATATCAGCTGTACCCCTCTATATGTGTCTCTTACATACATGTGTATGGGAGCTGCAGCCTGGCACAGACACTAATGTGCTGGGGGGATACAGGGGGTAATCACAGGGAGCAGCAAGGAGCAGGTAACCCTGCAATATACTCACATATCAGCTGTACCCCTCTATATGTGTCTCTTACATACATGTGTATGGGAGCTGCGGCCTGGCACAGACACTAATGTGCTGGGGGGGATACAGGGGGTAATCACAGGGAGCAGCAAGGAGCAGGTAATCCTGCAATATACTCACATATCAGCTGTACCCCTCTATATGTGTCTCTTACATACATGTGTATGGGAGCTGCAGCCTGGCACAGACACTAATGTGCTGGGGGGGGATACAGGGGGTAATCACAGGGAGCAGCAAGGAGCAGGTAATCCTGCAATATACTCACATATCAGCTGTACCCCCCTATATGTGTCTCTTACATACATGTGTATGGGAGCTGCAGCCTGGCACAGACACTAATGTGCTGGGGGGATACAGGGGGTAATCACAGGGAGCAGCAAGGAGCAGGTAACCCTGCAATATACTCACATATCAGCTGTACCCTTCTATATGTGTCTCTTACATACATGTGTATGGGAGCTGCAGCCTGGCACAGACACTAATGTGCTGGGGGGGATACAGGGGGTAATCACAGGGAGCAGCAAGGAGCAGGTAACCCTGCAATATACTCACATATCAGCTGTACCCCTCTATATGTGTCTCTTACATACATGTGTATGGGAGCTGCGGCCTGGCACAGACACTAATGTGCTGGGGGGGATACAGGGGGTAATCACAGGGAGCAGCAAGGAGCAGGTAATCCTGCAATATACTCACATATCAGCTGTACCCCTCTATATGTGTCTCTTACATACATGTGTATGGGAGCTGCAGCCCGGCACAGACACTAATGTGCTGGGGGGGGATACAGGGGGTAATCACAGGGAGCAGCAAGGAGCAGGTAACCCTGCAATATACTCACATATCAGCTGTACCCCTCTATATGTGTCTCTTACATACATGTGTATGGGAGCTGCGGCCTGGCACAGACACTAATGTGCTGGGGGGGATACAGGGGGTAATCACAGGGAGCAGCAAGGAGCAGGTAATCCTGCAATATACTCACATATCAGCTGTACCCCCCTATATGTGTCTCTTACATACATGTGTATGGGAGCTGCAGCCTGGCACAGACACTAATGTGCTGGGGGGGGATACAGGGGGTAATCACAGGGAGCAGCAAGGAGCAGGTAATCCTGCAATATACTCACATATCAGCTGTACCCCTCTATATGTGTCTCTTACATACATGTGTATGGGAGCTGCAGCCTGGCACAGACACTAATGTGCTGGGGGGGATACAGGGGGTAATCACAGGCAGCAGCAAGGAGCAGGTAATCCTGCAATATACTCACATATCAGCTGTACCCCTCTATATGTGTCTCTTACATACATGTGTATGGGAGCTGCAGCCTGGCACAGACACTAATGTGCTGGGGGGATACAGGGGGTAATCACAGGGAGCAGCAAGGAGCAGGTAATCCTGCAATATACTCACATATCAGCTGTACCCCTCTATATGTGTCTCTTACATACATGTGTATGGGAGCTGCAGCCTGGCACAGACACTAATGTGCTGGGGGGGATACAGGGGGTAATCACAGGCAGCAGCAAGGAGCAGGTAATCCTGCAATATACTCACATATCAGCTGTACCCCTCTATATGTGTCTCTTACATACATGTGTATGGGAGCTGCAGCCTGGCACAGACACTAATGTGCTTGGGGGATACAGGAGGTAATCACAGGCAGCAGCAAGGAGCAGGTAACCCTGCAATATACTCACATATCAGCTGTACCCCTCTATATGTGTCTCTTACATACATGTGTATGGGGGCTGCAGCCTGGCACAGACACTAATGTGCTGGGGGGGATACAGGGGGCAATCACAGGGAGCAGCAAGGAGCAGGTAACCCTGCAATATACTCACATATCAGCTGTACCCCTCTATATGTGTCTCTTACATACATGTGTATGGGAGCTGCAGCCTGGCACAGACACTAATGTGCTGGGGGGGATACAGGGGGCAATCACAGGGAGCAGCAAGGAGCAGGTAACCCTGCAATATACTCACATATCAGCTGTACCCCTCTATATGTGTCTCTTACATACACGTGTATGGGAGCTGCAGCCTGGCACAGACACTAATGTGCTGGGGGGGGATACAGGGGGTAATCACAGGGAGCAGCAAGGAGCAGGTAACCCTGCAATATACTCACATATCAGCTGTACCCCTCTATATGTGTCTCTTACATACATGTGTATGGGAGCTGCAGCCTGGCACAGACACTAATGTGCTGGGGGGGATACAGGGAGTAATCACAGGCAGCAGCAAGGAGCAGGTAATCCTGCAATATACTCACATATCAGCTGTACCCCTCTATATGTGTCTCTTACATACATGTGTATGGGAGCTGCAGCCTGGCACAGACACTAATGTGCTGGTGGGGATACAGGGGGTAATCACAGGGAGCAGCAAGGAGCAGGTAATCCTGCAATATACTCACATATCAGCTGTACCCCTCTATATGTGTCTCTTACATACATGTGTATGGGAGCTGCAGCCTGGCACAGACACTAATGTGCTGGGGGGATACAGGGGGTAATCACAGGGAGCAGCAAGGAGCAGGTAACCCTGCAATATACTCACATATCAGCTGTACCCCTCTATATGTGTCTCTTACATACATGTGTATGGGAGCTGCAGCCTGGCACAGACACTAATGTGCTGGGGGGATACAGGGGGTAATCACAGGGAGCAGCAAGGAGCAGGTAACCCTGCAATATACTCACATATCAGCTGTACCCCTCTATATGTGTCTCTTACATACATGTGTATGGGAGCTGCAGCCTGGCACAGACACTAATGTGCTGGGGGGATACAGGGGGTAATCACAGGGAGCAGCAAGGAGCAGGTAACCCTGCAATATACTCACATATCAGCTGTACCCCTCTATATGTGTCTCTTACATACATGTGTATGGAGCTGTGTGCACTCAGGTGTCAGGACTCACACCCCGGGGAGAGGTGACATGGCTATACTACTATTTTATTTAAAAGAAGTATCGGGTATAGGCAGCACTCCAAAATATAATACGTTAGGTGCACGGGAATGAAAGGAGGAACCCTGAGCCCCCCCAAACACGTACAGAAAATTGTGGGGTTCCCAGCACACACAGAAAATATGACGATTCAGCGCTGGAATTTGCCAAAAGAATTGTATTGAAACAAATATACAATATAACGGACGCTACAAATTGCTGTACTTAGGATCTTGTGGACTAGGGGTACATACAGATACCAAACTGGCGAAGTGCGGAGGGAGGGGAGAGAAGGGGAAAGGGAGGGGGAATAACGTGTAAGACAAAACCGCAAAGAGATGTGGTGGGGGGAGGGGGGGCAACGTTTCGGGGCTGGGTGCCCCTTCCTCAGGCCCCTTACCACAGACCCCAAAAAAGGGACCTGTGGTACTTCCCTTCTAACCTAACCCTGTCAATCTCCCTCCGATACAATAACATGGTGCATTAATACACCAAACATATGTAACGGCAAGTTGTACTACCAATGAAGAAACCCCGTAATACTGTATATAGTCTCTCGGACACCCCCACACTGGCACCAATGTAGATAGTTATTGCAAAACAGAATGCCAACACAACAGCTGCTTCAAACACTCAGGGTTCCTGGCGTAATCGGATACCAGAACAGGAGCAGAATAAAGGCAAAGTCTGTTCTATTTAGTTTATTTATACAATGTGTTACCAGGAAGTAATACAGTGAGAGTTACCTCTCGTTTTCAAGTATCTCCTGGGCACAGAGTAAGACAAATAATACATGGTTACAAATACAGTTACATAATGAGCAGGGTATACATTATATACAAGACATTGCGTGCACAGTTAGAGATAATATATATTATGGGCGTATGTAACAGTTACAGACCAGATTAAAATGTGAGACAGCCTTAGTTATGAAAGAACTTAGACTGGTGGTGGATGTGAGAGTCTCTGGTAGGTTGTTCCAGTTTTGGGGTGCCCGGTAAGAGAAGGAGGAGCGGCCGGATACTTTGTTGAACCTTGGGACCATGAACAGTCTTTTGGAGTCTGATCTCAGAGGATAAGTGCTGCATGTGGTAGGGGTGAGGAGCTTGTTCAGGTAGCTGGGTAGCTTGCCCAGAAAGTATTTGAAGGCAAGACAGGAAAGGTGAACTTTGCGCCTAGACTCTAGTGATGACCAATCTAGTTCTTTGAGCATTTCGCAGTGATGTGTGTTGTAGTTGCATTGTACTATGCGTGGATAACCCTCTGGGGTGCAAACAGCCCGGTGTGCAGGGGAAAAAGGCAACAGAGTCCAGAGCACAGCGCTGATCCGGGGCTTCGTATGGCTGCTCAGTAACTGCACATGTGGAACTCTTTTCGTAACATTTGATTGCCCTTTTGCCCCTGCACACTGCACAGGGCAGACTCTGCCGTTATTCTGCTCCTGTTCTGGTATCAGATTACGCTAGGATAACCCTGTGTGCTATGTACTGTACAGCCACGTGTGCTATGTACTGTACAGCCACGTGTGCTATGTACTGTACATCCATGTGTGCTATGTGCGGTACAGCCACGTGTGCTATGTACTGTACAGCCACGTGTGCTATGTACTGTACAGCCACGTGTGCTATGTACTGTACATCCATGTGTGCTATGTGCGGTACAGCCACGTGTGCTATGTACTGTACAGCCATGTGTGCTATGTACTGTACAGCCACGTGTGCTATGTACTGTACAGCCACGTGTGCTATGTACTGTACAGCCACGTGTGCTATGTACTGTACAGCCATGTGTGCTATGTACTGTACAGCCACGTGTGCTATGTACTGTACAGCCATGTGTGCTATGTACTGTACAGCCATGTGTGCTATGTACTGTACAGCCATGTGTGCTATGCGCTGTACATCCATGTGTGCTATGTACTGTACAGCCACGTGTGCTATGTACTGTACAGCCACGTGTGCTATGTACTGTACAGCCATGTGTGCTATGCACTGTACAGCCATGTGTGCTATGTACTGTACAGCCATGTGTGCTATGTACTGTACAGCCATGTGTGCTATGCGCTGTACATCCATGTGTGCTATGTACTGTACAGCCACGTGTGCTATGTACTGTAAAGCCACGTGTGCTATGTACTGTACAGCCATGTGTGCTATGCACTGTACAGCCATGTGTGCTATGTACTGTACAGCCATGTGTGCTATGCGCTGTACATCCATGTGTGCTATGTACTGTACAGCCACGTGTGCTATGTACTGTACAGCCACGTGTGCTATGTACTGTACATCCATGTGTGCTATGTACTGTACAGCCATGTGTGTGCTATGTACTGTACAGCCACGTGTGCTATGTACTGTACAGCCATGTGTGCTATGTACTGTACAGCCACGTGTGCTATGTACTGTACAGCCATGTGTGCTATGTACTGTACAGCCATGTGTGCTATGTACTGTACAGCCATGTGTGTGCTATGTACTGTACAGCCACGTGTGCTATGTACTGTACAGCCATGTGTGCTATGCGCTGTACATCCATGTGTGCTCTGTACAGCCACGTGTGCTATGTACTGTACAGCCATGTGTGCTATGCACTGTACAGCCATGTGTGCTATGTACTGTACAGCCATGTGTGCTATGCGCTGTACATCCACGTGTGCTATGTACTGTACAGCCACGTGTGCTATGTACTGTACAGCCACGTGTGCTATGTACTGTACAGCCACGTGTGCTATGTACTGTACAGCCACGTGTGCTATGTACTGTACAGCCACGTGTGCTATGTACTGTACAGCCACGTGTGCTATGTACTGTACAGCCACGTGTGCTATGTACTGTACAGCCACGTGTGCTATGTACTGTACAGCCACGTGTGCTATGTACTGTACAGCCACGTGTGCTATGTACTGTACAGCCACGTGTGCTATGTACTGTACAGCCACGTGTGCTATGTACTGTACAGCCACGTGTGCTATGTACTGTACAGCCACGTGTGCTATGTACTGTACAGCCACGTGTGCTATGTACTGTACAGCCACGTGTGCTATGTACTGTACATCCACGTGTGCTATGTACTGTACAGCCACGTGTGCTATGTACTGTACAGCCACGTGTGCTATGTACTGTACAGCCACGTGTGCTATGTACTGTACAGCCACGTGTGCTATGTACTGTACAGCCATGTGTGCTATGCACTGTACAGCCACGTGTGCTATGTACTGTACAGCCACGTGTGCTATGCGCTGTACAGCCACGTGTGCTATGCGCTGTACATCCATGTGTGCTATGTACTGTACAGCCACGTGTGCTATGCGCTGTACATCCATGTGCTATGTACTGTACAGCCACGTGTGCTATATACTGTACAGCCACGTGTGCTATGCACTGTACAGCCACGTGTGCTATGCGCTGTACATCCACGTGTGCTATGTACTGTACAGCCACGTGTGCTATGTACTGTACAGCCATGTGTGCTATGCGCTGTACATCCATGTGTGCTATGTACTGTACAGCCACGTGTGCTATGTACTGTACAGCCATGTGTGCTATGTACTGTACAGCCATGTGTGCTATGCGCTGTACATCCATGTGTGCTATGTACTGTACAGCCACGTGTGCTATGTACTGTACAGCCATGTGTGCTATGCGCTGTACATCCATGTGTGCTATGTACTGTACAGCCACGTGTGCTATGTACTGTACAGCCATGTGTGCTATGCGCTGTACATCCATGTGTGCTATGTACTGTACAGCCACGTGTGCTATGTACTGTACAGCCATGTGTGCTATGCGCTGTACATCCATGTGTGCTATGTACTGTACAGCCATGTGTGCTATGCACTGTACAGCCACGTGTGCTATGCACTGTACATCCATGTGTGCTATGTACTGTACAGTCACGTGTGCTATGTACTGTACAGCCACGTGTGCTATGTACTGTACAGCCACGTGTGCTATGTACTGTACATCCATGTGTGCTATGTACTGTACTGCCACGTGTGCTATGTACTGTACAGCCATGTGTGCTATGCACTGTACAGCCACGTGTGCTATGCACTGTACAGCCACGTGTGCTATGCACTGTACAGCCACGTGTGCTATGCACTGTACAGTCACGTGTGCTATGCACTGTACAGTCACGTGTGCTATGTACTGTACAACCACGTGTGTGCTATGTACTGTACATCCGTGTGCTATGCACTGTACAGCCACGTGTGCTATGCACTGTACAGCCACGTGTGCTATGCACTGTACAGCCACGTGTGCTATGCACTGT